>NW_007727800.1:5054-37276 GCF_000696425.1 Galeopterus variegatus | reverse complement strand
TCAAGGTCCATCCATGTTGTTGCAAATGGCAGTATTTCATTCGTTTTTATAGCTGAGTAGTATTCCATTGTGTAGATATACCACATTTTCCGTATCCACTCATCCGATGATTCCAGCTCTTGGCTATTGTGAAGAGTGCTGCAATGAACATTGGGGAACAGGTATACCTTCAAAAAAATATGGAACGCTTCACGAATTTGCGTGTCATCCTTGCGCAGGGTCCATGCTAATCTTCTCTGTATCGTTCCAATTTTAGTATATGTGCTGCCGCAGCGAGCACAGTATGGGTCTCTTTTTATCTATTTTGTTGGGCACATTGGTGGTGGATTGTCTTGATATCCTTCAGTTCTGAGAATTTTTTTTGAATCAATTATTTGATTTCTTCCTATTTTCTTTGTTCTCTCTTTTTTAGAACTCCAGTTATTTGGATATTGGACATCTTGGATTGGTCCTGTCAATTGTCTTTTCTCTTCTAATTTTATTCTCCTTTTTGAGAAGTTTTTATTTTTGCTGTCATATTTTTAATATTCAAAGTGTTCTTATTTATTCTCTGATACTTTAAAAAATAGCATTTGTTCTTGTCTCACGAATGCAGTATATTCTCTCATTTCTCTGAGAATACTAATGGTAGAAAGGATTTTTCCTAAAGTTTTTTTCCTGCAAGTTGTCATTTAAAATTTTTGTTTATTTTGGTCTCTGTCTTTCACAGTAGTAGTTTTCTTCAAATATCTGGTGATCTTTGCTTCTTTGCTCATTTTTTAGAGTGGGAAATTAAAAGATAATAACAGTGCATGGGTAGGATTTGTCAGCTGTTTGAGTCACTGTTAGATGATCTGACCCTGCTGTTTTGTAGTGGAGTTTCATGATGTTGACATTGTTTGATCATTTCTTAGATCAGGTTGATTATAGAAGTTTCTATTTCCAACTCTCTACCTTCTGGGAGCCAAGAAGAAGAATAACATTGGAAGTCCCAAAGTTTAGTGGATTAACTTTCATTTGTCTTCATGTTTTCAGTATGTTTTTCCAGTCCTCTATCTTTTCTAGAAAATGGTCCTCCAGTCTCTGCCTAGATAAGAAAGAGGGGCATTTGCTGTGATGTGCAGAGTACAAAAGGAGATCTCAAAGTCTAGCTGCTTCTTAAACTTTGATGTTCTACCTTCACTTCTGTTCCTAGAGATTCCTAATGCCACCCAGTGAAGTGCCTTGGGCGTATGGCAGGGTAAGTTTGTTTGCTTCCCAACTTTCTTCGGGCTTTCTTGCTGTTTAGAATCCAACTTTTTGGGTCTGTAAAGTTAATCATTGCTCCTCACTCTGCTTCTCAGTCTCTAAGTTTTTGTCATCACTGTTTCCTTTTTTTGTTCTTGTTTCCTTGAGAGTAGTTTTAGTGGGATTTCAGGAAGAATCGAAAGTTCATGCATGTGTTGAGTCCTTTGGTTTTACTGAAGGTCTGGCTCATTATTTTGAGTTATAGATTTTATTTTGTCTTTCCTAATTTAGATAGAAAATGAATCTTTCCAGTGAGATAATCTATTAACCAGAATTGAGATCTTAAAGGTTACAAAAAGGTTTGCAACATTGGTGTATATATAATATTCATTTGAAGCATGTAAGGGAAATAATGGCTATTGTATATTATTATGTGCAATGTGTGAAGATAGTGTTGATTTGATGCTTTACTTTTTATACTGTTGATTTGATACCTTAGTTTTGATCATTTATCAGATACCCGTGTGCTTTTTGGGAAGCTGGATTCTTCTTTACCTTCAGGGGCTGAATCTGAATTAATCCAAGCCAATCATGGTTATTTCATTTCCTTTGCCGGTGATTTAATAACGAGGAGTCAATAAGACTTGAGAGGAAGTTTATTGTGAGTTTTACCCTTTTCTTTGGTAAAGAAACATGAAGAAGGGGAAGGCAGTCTCACTTCTGATCTTTAGATATTAAGTAAAGTGATACTTGCAACTAGGGTAGCTATTTTGAAAACATTAGGGGACGGGCATGGAAAAACATGGAAAGAACCTAGGTTCATGATGATGATCTTGAGCCTAAGATAACTAACCCTGGAACTGCTCTAGCTCTGCACTTTTTGTTATGTGAGAATAATTCCTCTGATTGGCTTAGAAAACCAATGAAAATAACCATTACTCGTTGCTAGCTAAAAAAATCCTGAGTAAATAAGCATATGAAGATCAAGACTGCAAGTTTTTGAGATGTTGGTGATTATTGTTTTCACTAAAATAAGCTGAATTGGAAATTTATATCATGTTCTTTCATCATTGCTGTCTTTGTCTATAACTTGTGCGGACCTGACATTTTATTTGTTTGGTAAAACTGGCAATTTTAATCTGTTTTGGTATGATTTGGGTTGACCTGACATTTTAATAAATCTGGCTTCTAGGACTGATTAAAGAAACATGTTATTTGTTGAAATATACACATTTTCTTCATGAAATCAGTTTTCTTTTTTATATGAGATTTGTCTTGCCAAAGTTTATGAAGCACATGTTTTTGATATCAGCGTTACATTTTTAATTAATATTGTAGATGCAAAGGTGACAGTTTAAAAGATTATTTTGTTAGTGGGTTATCCTTAAAAGCGAGTGGCATTTGGTTTTATTTTACAATAGAATTTAATCTTACATGTTTTTTGTTAAAGTAATGTTACCAAAAAATCTCTTATTGAACTATTTGTGGTGAGCTTTTTAAGGATGTTTAAGATTTCACATGCAGTTTAACTGATCGCAGATGAAGTTGTAAATTAATACCTCATGAGCGTATTTGACTGCAGGGCATTGTTTATGAATCAAAACTGCTTTGTTCCTGTAAACTGTGAAAGAGGTTTAAACATATGGATTAAAATTGCATGGTGATACCAAAGTACTTATGAAAAGATGCTGTAGTTGGATCATTTAAAATGTAGTAAAATATTATGAATAGCCGTAAAATGTAATAATTCATTTAAGCTCTTAGGAGTTGTATGATTTAGTTTTATTCCTTTGTTGGATTTAACCACCTTAATAAGAAATTATTTTGTTGCTTTTAAAGCTATGCATAATAATTAGAGTAACCACTGATATAATATGTTGGTGATAACAGCTGAAGTTTCCCAGAAAATGTGTATTTTTATAGAAGTGTTCATGGTTGTACCAAATATATACATGAAAAAATTTTTCCCATTTTCATTTGAGCCATTTTCTTACCAGAAACTTTAGAATGAACAATTGTTCACTAGTATTTTTTAGTATAAGATTATTAAATGACATTGTTTAGTATAAAAGCAGGTAGGTTTTTTTGCTGTTATTTTTGTTTTATAATATATGAAAATCACCTGATATAGAATGTACTCTTCTGGCCATGACAAACTGTCAAGTATCTATTGAAAAAATATAAGAGAGTAGTCAGGGACTTGTTCTGGAAGACAGCACTGAGTTCTAATTTGTCGAAGCAGGAGCTTCAGGTAGCCTCTTTAGTCAGTAAGGCAAACACTAGATAAGGCTAAGGCACACTTACAGAGTTCTGATCTGTGTCACCCTTTTAGACCCCTCCAAGTTTTTTGAAAACTTTAGTACCCATTCTATAAATATCCTATTTTCTGCTATCTTCTTCGTTGTTGTCATGTAAATTACATTTCTAGCACCAATTATTACACTTTCTCAAACTTTTCTATTATCACTACCTTTATTGCTATTCTACTTGAGCAACCTTCTTTTATGATCACATTCTGAACTAGTCCCTACCCAGAACTATTTTTTTAAAAAACTATATTAGCTCCTTCCTAGTTTCACTTTATTTTCTTTATCAAGCCTGAATGGGATGGTCAATTATTTCAGCTACATCTTACCATTATTCTCAATTCTCTCTCGCTTTTGACCCTGCCAATTTCTAAACCTGGATCAGTTTAATTGTGTGCCTTGCTTCTTGACTTGTTATTGCAATCAGCTTATTTTGTCACACTAGACGTTTTCAGCCATCTTTGATCTTCATTCCTTAAACCTCCACAACCAGGTTGTTCACCAGCTTTTATTACCATCTGAAATCATTCTCAAATCTTACCCTTCTTTTCTACTTTCACGTTTGTGGCCTTCATCTTTATCTCTTGCATTAAGTGCTGTAGGGCTCTCCTCTCTGTCTTCATTTCTCCAGTGGCTCATTCTTCCCACTTTTCCATCCCAGAAACACATGAGGGGATTGGGTCCACTTGCACCTCCCCACCCCCTTACCCCCGCTACCACATAAGTTAACAGAAGTTCCCTTCAGTAGTAATTCTCAACTGAGGTGCTAAGTCATCTGGGTCTGTGCGTAGTATGTATATGGTTCTAAAAACACCCTAAAAGTGATTCTCTTCCGTTCTTCTGAGGTCCTAAAGGGTCTTTTGCAGGATTCTCAAATGTATCTTCTACAGTGCTCAGGAGTTATCTTTCTGAAACATAGATTTTACAAATGTGTAATAACTTATTTTTTACCAAATACTGGACTAGCTACTGGAATTAGGAAGATGAATGTTAAGGTGCTTGCCTTTGAGAAAAATATTAGTAATACAGTATATTTATCATTTATTGGAACTTTTATTAAAAGCAAGACACTGCATATATTTATCCTTATATATATATATTTCAGATGGTATACACACACACACACACACACTCTGCTAAGAAGTTTAGAATTATTTTCAGTAGGTGATAAGAATGATTTTAAATAGGAAAGTTTGGCCGGCCCTGTGGCACACTGGATAGTGCACCGCTTGGGAAGCGCGGCGGCGCTCCCATCCGAGGGTTCGGATCCCACATACAGACCAGCTCCCGCTCACTGGCTGAGCGAGGCGCGGGAGCGACACCGAGGCTTGCGATCCCGTTGCCGGTCCCCGGTCCAGTACGGGGGCAACACTGAGGGTTGCGATCCGTTGCCGGACACGGAAAAAAGACAAAAGACAAAAAAAAAAAATAGGAAAGTTTAGTGATAAACATAGTGGAGTATGGATTGGAAGAAGGCTTTTATGCAATAAAAAAGACCTGTTAGGTTATTGGAATAGTCCAAATAAGAAATAAGGAGGCCCTGAAACTCGGCAATGAGATTGAGGAGGAGAGAGGTGGAATTAAAGGATACCTGGGAGGTGGAATCAACAGACTTAGTAGTGTAAATAGTGGGTGGGAGGAATGATTTCTCAGGTTATATTTGGCTTGGGAAGGTGCTTGTGTCAATCAGAGATAAAGCATATCGATGATAATACATAGTATAGGACATCGTTAAGGCCTTAATGGATTTTGAATAAATATTTGTGTAAGCTGCTTCCTAAATGGTCTTTCAGTTTTTTATTGAAGTATGTTCTTTAAACACCTTGGCCAGCTGTGGCATTGAGAGCTTTTAATTTATCGAGGCTTTTCTCAACACCCAAGGGCCCAGGCAAATTCCGGGTCCTGGAAAAGAGAGCACAGTGGAAGTTCTAGGACTTACCTATCTAGTTGAATCTCTTGAATTTAAACAGTTTCTGAATGTCCAGTTTTCACATTCTCCAGCACCAAAAACAAATTAATAATCTTGCTAAACAAAATGGATTTTCAAGGAAAGAATTATTCATTCTGGTTTATAGACAATGATATTTGAAGTTAAGTTGCCTAAGGGCAGGAGTATGGTTCATAATGTAGGCAAAGGCCAGTCAACTCCAAACCTCAGAGCTACTATTTATGCATTTTTGCAAGTGATTTGCATATATTACCATATTTAATGCTCACAAAAATACCAACATGAAGTAGTTATATTTTTATCTCAGTTTTACAGATGAAAAAACCAAGTCACAGATACCTACTCATGGTCACATAGCTGGCATTGAAAAGGCGAAATTTGAAATTAGCTAGTCCCATTTATCCTAATGCACAAGATAGAAATTTCAGATAGCATTATATATTTATGAATTATCGACATATACATGGGAGTGAGTGGATGTGATAAATCAAGATATAGTTCTCTTGGAGGAGAAGCCTATATCTAGAGTTTAAGGAAATCTACATTAATGGGCTAGCCAGAAAAATAAGTAATAACTAAAATTGAGAAATAATCATGAGAGGAATTGTGTCTTGTTAGTTAAGGTAGGAGAATAAATAGCAAATGAGTCAGTTAATTGACTGACTAGAAAAGAAAAAAATATAAAAATATATTTATATGCTGTATAAGTATGTTTTGTATAAAACCTGAGTACATGATTATTATTTATATTGACATAAAATTTCTTAATTTAGAAATATATTTTGTAAGTACTTTTTTTACTTAGAAGCCTTCAGATACCATGTTATGTGTCTCTTTGCATACAGAGATCCTGGGCAGACAGTATGGCTGTTTTAAGAATTATTAGACACAAATGTAAAGCATACTTGAAATATTTGTAAGTTAATGGGGAATAAAATTTAATGTGGAAAGTTTGGGTTTACATTATTTGGGGGAGTGGTAATTATATAAAATAAAATTCAGTATTGAAATTGTTAAATCAACCTGTGGTACAATGAAACATGACTAAAAGAAGATGTATGAAGATGAGGCAAGATGGTTGCTTATTGAAATCTTAAATACTTTTAGTAGAGATCATGTAAATCTGTGTTGTAGTTTAAAAAAAAAGTGGCTATAACATACAGAAGTAAACTTTTAAAACTTCACTAGAGTCATTTATCTGAGAGTCTTGTTTTTTGCCCAAATCTATTAACTATTAAAATATTTCAGTGACATTGAGCTATGTTATATGTATCTCTTTCCATACCTCTTGAGTGGAAACTTGATAACTATTTAATAAACAGTAGTAGAAAATAGGATCTAAAATGGATAACATCATTACTTCACTTTTCTTTCTTAATATTCAAGGAAGGTATTCTACATTAAATTATTTTCAGATATTATTCATATGAAAAGTAAGTAATGTTTTATAGGCCTGTATTGCCCCTGATTTGGTGGATACTTTGAAAATTATGTCAGTAAGTAGGAAATTGAAATATGAGAATGAAGCAGCTCACACATTTCAGAGTTTATTCTTAGCATTGTTGAATTGAGTCATAATGTTGTGGCATAAAGCTTGGATTAAGCTTTACTGCAACTTAAACATCACACCAAAAAAATTTTTTTTTAAATTATATAAACACACATTCACTGGAGTCTTTCTTGTGGCCTCTTTCATGAACTACATTTTTGACATGACATTCTGCTTTAAACACTGTATGTACTTAATAAATATTTGTTGAATTGAACATTTCACCTCTCAGAACTATGTAAAGATGAGACCTAAGCAAAGATATCCTTTGAATCAAGATGAATGTTAAAATTATTCAAGATTTTAAAAGGAGCATGTTTCTTTCTGACTTTGAGTGTTATGTTCTTGTTGAAAATAAGAAATACATAAAAATAAGTGTATGTATTTTATGTATTCAGAAAATACATAAAAATAAAATGAAAAATATAAAGATCGTCAGTAATTCCACCATGAATATTATACTTCCATTACCATTTTGTATTCCCTTCCAACAAACTGTTCTTTTAAAAATTGTGCCACTTCAGTAAAGTTGCTATCAATTTATTTTCTTAAACTGGTGTTTTCTTAAAAAGTTGGCTCTGAAGTTAACTACTGTAGTAAATCCTATTTTGATAATTTTTTTCTTTCCATAGGGAGCCAAAAAGAAAAGAAAAGGAAAGAAAATTCTCCTTTGTGGAAAAAGGAGAGAAAATGAAATGTATAATGTTATAGGATATCTGAAAGTTCATACTTTTTTGTAGCTAGCTATATGGACAATTAGTTTATTCTTTCTTAACATAATATTTTTACACTCAACAGTATTAGGATTCTTGGTTACAAGTGACAAGAAATCTAATTGTAGTTCGGGAACCCTGAGCATTTTCTGATTGTTAGACCTGCCCCCTTCTGCTGGAGAAACTGTTTTAGAAATTTTATGCTCGGCTGTCTTAATCACAAACTCTAGCTTGCCTGTTTCCTGCACCCGCCTGTGTCCAGGAGAAAACAACAGTCTCACACCACCCTATGGTCTGGATACAAATTAGGCTCCAGAGCTGACCAATGGACTGTATCCCATAATCAGCTAATATGAATTAACAGGACTGCATCCCTCATTTACATAAGAGGACCTGACAACAACAGTCTCACACCGCCCTATGGTCTGGATACAAATTAGGCTCCAGAGCTGACCAATGGACTGTGTCCCATAATCAGCTAATATGAATTAACAGGACTGCATCCCTCATTTACATAAGAGGACCTGAATGGGAACTTGGGTGGGAAGTCAGGGCAGAAATTTTGGCTGTAAAGACTGCCTCTTTTCCTTTGTTTGGGGAGACACTGATCTAGGAGTCTTCACTCCCCGGTGCTCTCCTTGCTTGCAAACAATAAAGCACTGTAACACCAAAAAGAGCTGTCAACTACTAAAAGAGCTATAAGACCAACGTTGGTCTTAGATTCTTCTGTGCGAGCGCCTCACAACATAATTAGCACTATCTCTAGGTTAAAAAGAATTTAGTAGTCACTAAACTACATACACACACACACAAAAGTATAGGTTCAGCTGGGGCTTAGGGATGTCTAAATCTAAGGACTCAAAAGCCGTCAGATTTTTTTTCTTTAGTTCTTTCCTCTCTCTGAGAGTTAGCTTCACTTTGTTATACTGCCTCTTTATACTTATCTTCTATTTTTTTCTTTGACTTACTGTGTTTGTGAAAAGGTCTTGTGCTAGTTTTTCTTATTGCTCATTTGAAAAACTATCAGTACTGCTGATTAACTAGTAATTTCAGATATTGTTTTTGTATTTTTATTTTAGATGCAAAATAAACATCCAGAAAAAAAGTTTGGTTTAATATTCTTGTAAGATTTACAAAGTGTTTCACTATTCTTCCTCTAAAAGATAATTTCAAATGAAATAACTGTGACTAGATTCTCATTTGTTTAATGGCTGAAAAAGTCTTCCAGCTTACACTAGGGACAGGTAAATAATTTTAGTATTTGTGACCAGTAGTCATATATTCATTGTTTTTTTTTTAGCTCCCATATATTAAGGTGTTAAATGCCTTTATGAAAGAGATAAGAGTTTTACCTAAAGAATGAGAAAGAATTGATTTCCTTTTTTATGATTCATGAAGTTTTCTTTTTTTTCTGAATGCTTTAAAAAAAAAAAACCACTTTACATTGTCACAGAGTTTTCTTCTTGCTGATCACCTAATGTGATAAATGTGTTTTTTTAAGGTGACCCTTTGAGATCGCTCTTACAGACTAAAGAGAGGCACTGAATTTTCTAATGTTGTGGAAGAGGTTATATTTAGCTGTTGGTATTTCAAGTTGGAACACTTCATTCTACTGTGCTTTTAGTTAATGAGTCATCTGGAGAAAATGGACTGCCTCTTGCTTTTAGGAAGAGTCTGTAGCAAATAATAATAATAAGCGCTGTGGGAGATTTTCTGCCAAATAAAAAACTTAAAATGGAAAATGTTTTGTAATACATTTTATTGCCCATATGTAAAATACATACTAAAGGGTATAGAAGCATTTTGCTCATTATTGTCTTCAGCTGATAAAAACCAAAAATACTAACCCCAATGTCTAAGTGTTTGTGTACATTATTATGGGTTACAGGCAAGTGAGAAGCCAGCATAAACTCTATGAAATTCTTTTATATACAGAATGCTACAGCAGTGGTCAAATCTTAATGATAATTGTCAGTAACTGGGAAAAATATTGTGATTATTGAAGTATTGATGTTTTTTCAAATATTTTTATATTACATGTAATTTTTTATAATTTTCTTTGTTACCTCATATCTCTTTGCTACGATGGCTTTACAACATAAGAAATTCTTTGAGAGGTAAATAGGTGGCAAAGGATGTGGGAGGTACTGATTCTAATTTTGGCTACCTTTATATTATATATG
Source organism: Galeopterus variegatus (assembly GCF_000696425.1). NCBI lineage: Eukaryota > Metazoa > Chordata > Mammalia > Dermoptera > Cynocephalidae > Galeopterus > Galeopterus variegatus. The sequence goes on along the minus strand of NW_007727800.1, from coordinate 27,371 downwards.
TCACAATGATTGCATGCTTAAATTTTCTCATCTGCATAATAGTTGACCACGTGGATTCAACCGGCCATGGATTGAAAATGTCTGGGGAAAAAGCTAAAAAACAATGCAACAATAAAAACAATACAAATTAAAAACGAAATACTATAACAACTATTTACATAGCATTTACATTGTAGTAGGTATAAGTAACGTAAAAGATTCTAGAGATGATTTAAAGTATATGGGAATATTTGTATGACTTATACACAAATACTATGTCATTTTATATGAGACTTGAGCATCCGTGGATTTTGGTATCTGCGAGGTGTCCTAGAACCCATCCCCCACGGATACGGAGGCATGACTGTAGTTTGTGCCTCATGACTTTTCATGCAGGAATGAAAGTAGGTAGCATGAAACAAAGAAAAGTATTTTATAGTAGAAAACAGGAAATTTTAAGTTCCTAGAGTTCAGATTTTAAATCCAGGGTGTCTTTTTTTTTTTTTTCCTTTTTTGTCTTTTTTCGTGACCGGTAAGGGGATCACAACCCTCAGTGTCGCACCCATACCACGCCTGGCAACGGGATCGCAACCCTCGGTGTCGCGCCTGCACCATGCTCAACCAGTGAGTGGACCGGTCTCTATATGGGATCCGAACCCTTGGAGGGAGCGCCGCCCCACTCCCAAGCGCCGCACTCTACCGAGCGCCACCGGGCCGGCCCCAGGGTGTCTTTTTGAAGTAAACTTGCCAGGTCTCCCTGGGGCACAGACTGACTATATATCACTGGAACCATGAACTGTGGGATTATTTTTTCTTTTTCTTTTTCTCAGGTTTATTTATTTAGCGTGGCTCTATCTACTATCTATCTACTTATCATGAAACTATTGTGAGCTCAGTATTGTCGACTATACCAAGAATACCAGATCTTTATTCATTTTTAACATTCACAAAGATATGGAATATATCAGAAGGAAATTTGGATCTTTTGGTTCTTCCTTGGAAGAGCCTGCATTTTGTTTCTCCCTGCACATGGAAGTCAGTGTATAGGCCAGTTTTTGCCATGGGAAGACAGCAGCTGTTGTCAAGTCTCTATCTTTTTTGTGTATCAAGGAGTCATTTCTTTGCAGTGAAGTAGAGTGTGCCCTATGGTATAGCATTCTGTGTCCTTAATCATAGTAATATGGGAATATTGGAGAGTCATTTATGTTTGAGAGATTAGTTGATTTGTTCTTTCAGCATTTATTTAATGAATGTACTTGCATTTTTTATATCCTAAACTCACAGTGTCTAAAACTGAATTCCTGATCTTTCCCCCAAAACCTATTTCACCTGTAGCCTTCTCTGTTTCATTTGATGGCAACTCGACCCTTCTCATTTTCTGGATAAAAACCTTAGAATTATCCTTGATTCTTCTCTTTCTCTCATATCCCATATCCAATCCTTCAGGAAGCCCTACTGGTACCACTTGTGAAAAATGTCCTGAAATCTAATCACTACCATCTCCACTGCTAAAGTCATCTGTCCTACCCCACCTCTCCTTTTGTACCACCATCATCCTTTGCCTGGATTATTACAATAACCTCTTAGTAGTTTCTCTCCTTCTGCCCTTGCTGCCTTTATTATATTCTCAGCACAGTAGACAGGTTGACTTTTTAGAACTGTAAGTCAGATAATGACACTCAGGTAAAAATGAGTAAGATACAAAAATGGTAAAGGAAGGAAATACTATTTGCAGGTGAAATGATCATATTTTTGTAAAATAAAATATGACAACTGAAAAATAATTAGAAACAAGAGCATTTACATGGTGGGTAGTTAGAGAATTAACACACATATATTTTTATGCTTTTCATATATAAAAAACCTCAAATTATAAATTAGCAGTAACATAAACAGAATATAGCCATATATCAAGAGGCTAATACGAGTGGGGTTTATTCCAAAATGAAAGGATTTGTTCAAAGTTAGGGTATCTATTAATATAATTTACCATGCTCCCCCACTCCACTTCCCACAGGGTTTCTTTTGTTTGCTCAGCAACTCCAGACCAGCTAAACTGATGAACTACTCTGTTATCCGGTAGCTGAACCACACCTTCTCCAATGAGGTCTCACCCTTTAAAAGTTTTTTCCTTCACTGGATATTCTTCAGTCAGTCCTAGGGTATCATATGGAGCTTTCTTATATCTTATAGTTACTCTTTTATCATAGTTAATCATTCTTTATGTTGAACTTCCCCTGTTTAACTTATTGTGTGGTGTATGTCTTTTGATTGGACACAGGCCAATGCACAATATTAATAGATTTTAAGAGAAATTTTTATATAGTTATTTTCATAGATGCTAGAAAAGCATTTGACAAAATTCAACATTCATTCTTTTATTAACTTTTTCTGAATTGAAGTACAGCACACATAGAAAAGTATACAAATCATAAGTGTACAGCTGAAAGAATTACCTCAAAGTAAACATACTTGTTTAACTACCATCCAGTTCTGGAAATAGAACTTGGCCAGCAGCCCAGAAGTACCCTGACCCCCCTTCTTCCCCAGAGGTATCTTCTCTCCTGACTTCTAACGTCAGAGGTTAGCATTGCTGGTTTTGAAGTTTAAATAAATGGAATCACATAGTGTGTATTTTTTGTCTCTGGCTTCTTTGGCTCATCATTGTGAGCTCTATCCACATTGTTGCATGTAGTAGTAGTTTGTTCATTTTCTCTTCTGTGTCCTATTCCATTGCATGAATTCATCTCAATTTATTTTTGTATTCTACTGTTGATAGATATTTGGGTTGTTTCTAGTTTGGCTGTATTACAAACAGTGTTGATATATGAACATTCTTGTATGTGTCTTTTCCTGCTCATGTGCACACATTTCTGTTGGAATTATAGGTAGGAATGGAAATACTGGGTCACTGGATATGCTTGTCTTAAACTTCATAAGATATTTGCCAAAAAGTTTTCCTACGTGTTATATTCCCATCAGCAGTACTGAGAATTCCAGTTGTTCCACTGTCATTTTCACTCTTTTTTTTTTTGGTTTGGGAGGGTGGCAGCTGGCCGGTACAGGGATCTTGGTGGACCTTGGTGTTATCAGCACCATGCTCTAACCAACTGAGCTAATTGGCCAACTCCTATTTTCAGACTTAAACAAACAAAAAAATAGAAAACATCTTTTAGTCATACTGGTGGGTAAAGTAATGGTATCTCATTGTAGTTTTAATTATATTTTCCTGAGTATGACCACCAATGAAGTTATGGATTTTCTTATTTGTTTATTGATTGTTTGGATGTATTTCTTTGTGATTACACATTTAAGTTCTTTTACCCAGTTTTCTATTGGGTGTTTAGTAATTTTTGATCAATTCATAATAAATCTCTATATATTCAGGTTATGACCCTATTTGGTTGGCATTGCCTTTTCTGATTTGCTTTTCATTCTCCTAATGGAGTCTTTGATGAACAGATGTTCTTCATTTTAAGGAGGGCCCTCTTTTTGGTGTTCCTCTCTTTATATTTTAACTCTCTGGAAGATTTTGCCTATGGTTGGTGTTCTTTCTTCCTTAAATGTTTGGTGGAATTCACTGGTAATGCCATCTTCACATGGAGTTTTCTTAGTGGGAATGTTCCATTAAAAAATAGTTAAAGAATCTTTTTAGATCTTTTTCACTTCCTAAATTGGCTTTGGTAAAATTTGTTTTTCTATGTATTTATGCATTTCATCTAAATGTTAAAACGCATTACCATACCCATGGTTATAGTGTCTTTTTGTGATCTTTTAATACGTATATGATCTACGGAGAGGTATCCTTCTTATATTTCTGCTAATGATTTTTTATGCCTTCTATATAAGTGCTCATCAATTTTGTTGGCCTTTTCAAAGAACCAGCTTTGGCTTTGTTGTTACTCTGTAGAACATATTTGTTTTCTATTTGTACATATTCAGTTCTTCTCTCTCTTTTTTTTCCCCCAATTTTCTTTGGGTTTAATTTGCAATTCTTTTTTTTATACTCTTGAGATGGATCCTTGACCATACAAAAATACATTTTTTATATTTGGCAAAAAATTTGCATAAAATCAGAAGACAAATTACAAACTGCTATAAATTACCAGTTACATCATAGTCCAAGACCTACTTCTTTAATATGTAAAGGACTTCTATAAGTTAATAAGAAAGCAGCAATTACATGTTAAAAATTAGCTTCCAGACAATAAAACTGGAACAGATGACTGTGAACAGATGATGGATAGAAAAGTTAATATTAATGGCACTAGAACATGAGATGTTCATTCTCTCATTAGAGGAATTCAAAATAAACCTGTTATATTGGCAAGTATTTTAAAAATTAATGCCCTTTGATCTATGAACTGTATATATGTGTAGAGATGCTTCTTCCCATGTTTCCTGTAAAAACAACAAAAAAACCCCAGATATAGCCTAAATATTTATTCTAGAAGTTAGGTTGTAGCTATATAATGGGAAACTATGAAACCACTAAAAGGAGGTAGACTAAAGGTACTGGTTATTGTGGAACAAGTTCCAGGAAAGGTTGGTTGCAGAAATATATATTTTATTAAAAGAGTTTTTGGGTGAAGAGTTTGTGTTTTGTGTGTGTATAGTGAATTTCTGAAGTACCTGAGTGTATTGAACAAGGTAAAAACTTAGTGTTTGTTGCCTTGTACTTATGGAACTGGATTTACATCATCTGGTATTTAGCACAAACTATTCAATATTATTTTTGGTTATAGTTTATTTTCTCACATATTGTAAACTCATAGAAAATAAAAGATATGGACTGTGTTTTGTACTTCATTATTTGCTCTACACTGCCAAGCATAGTACATTAATGCTATATAATAAATATTTTGTTAATGCAAAACCGAATTGTTGTGTCATACCTCTCTGTAGTAGATAGGTACAGCAATCATTATTTTATTCACATGTTACAGAACAGTGAACTGAGCCCAGGTGAATAAGTGACTTATCTAAAGCATCGGGTTGCAAACTATGGACTTTGGGCCAAATTTGCCCTACCAGTTGTTTTTTTATTGTCTGGAAGCTAAGAAAGGTTTTTATATTTTTTAATTTTGGGAGGAAAAAGAATATTTTGTGACATGTGAATGTTATATTAAATTAAAATTTTAGTATCTGTAATTAAAGTTTATTAGAAGATACACTTATTCCTTTATGTGTTGTCTATGGTTGCTTTCCTACCACTGTGGCAGAGCTGAGTAGTTGCAGTAGATTGGATGTGGCATTCTCGTTGCTTCTTTACACTGCTGCTTGGCACACTACACATCTCAATGATGCAGTTATAATTCAACAGTGTTTAAAATGTCACGTGTATTGCTGTGCTGTAACACTGTATTTTTTATTACTAGTGCATATACCTATCATGTCAAAACAAGCAAAGGAGAGAATTTCATGATTTTAAGGGACAGTACTTGCAATATTTTATCAAATTAGAAGCATTGGATTTATTATTAACTGCTAAAAGAATACAATATACACTCCCATCACAAGGCTGAGCACTTACAGTATTCCAAATTCATAGGAAAGCAACTCATAAAAGTTAGAAAATTTTAAATGTAATATCTTGTCACAGCAGAATATTATACACACACATACACACACAAACAGTGAAAATGAGGCATCACCCAAAGTGTGATTTCAGATGGCTCTTTTGTTAGCCATGCAAGGAGAGCCATTTATTAATGATAAGTTAATTAAATTGTGTTTTATTGTAGCAGCCAAAGAAATGTGTTCAGAAAAAATAAATTTGTTTAAAACTAGTAGCCATTTGGTGATAATAGTTGTTTTAAGAATTGAGGACATTGGGTGCAAGATTTCAAGTGGTTTTCTTAGGCTCTGAAGAGTCACCAGATATTACTCACACCAATCAGTTGTTGTGTATTCAAGGAGTCAGTGCTGAGTTTGATGTGACTGAAGGATGAATTAGCCTTCATAAAAAGTCTGTGTGGAACATATGCTGACAAGAAGTTCAAAAAGAAGTTGAGAAAACACTAATTCAGTATAATCTGAAGTGGGATCTGTTAAGATGTTCTACAGCTGATAGTGGTAAAAATATATAAAAAGTATTAATTGGAGAAATTTACAGAGTTTGTGACAATTTAATGTTTTTAAAACCTATGATTATTCACTGTATTATTTATCAGCAGGTATTTTGTGGGAAATTTTTGAATCTATTATTTATTATTGAGCCAGTAGTATCAACAGTGAACTTTATTTGTTCTCAGGAAGAGATAGGTCCATAAGATTTTGTCAGAAATTTAAGCTATTTGACTTACCCTACTTCCCATCAGTTTGATTATTTCAGTTTTTTTAAGCTCATGGACAAGATTCAAATTCTTCTAAACAAGGGGAAGCTCCTTTAACTACTGTTATTGAACATCTAATGGGTTTAAAAATTAGCTTTTGCTGCAGACTTCTTATTGTTTCTTTTTTTTTTTTTTTGTCTTTTTCCGTGTCCGGCAACGGATCGCAACCCTCAGTGTCGCCCCCGTACCGGACCGGGACCGGCAACGGGATCGCAACCCTCGGTGTTGCTCCCGCGCCTCGCTCAGCCAGTGAGCGGGAACCGGTCTGTATGTGGGATCCGAACCCTCGGGCGGGAGCGCCGCCGCACTTCCCAAGCGGCGCACTATCCAGTGCGCCACCGGGCCGGCCCCTTCTTATTGTTTCTTAATGGTATTGATATTGTTTCTTAATTGTGAGGCAAAACAGTGCTTATATGCAAAATGTATTCTGTGGTAATGTCATTTGACAGCAACTAATGTAGTTTGAATCACAAATAATGTCAAGCTGCTTTATGTATGTCCCATTCTGTCAAAACTTTTAACAAGAGATCTCCATCCCCACACACACATTTGTACCAGTTATATTTTCTGGGCTCCATCTGTAGTATCAGCAGTGTTTTTCAGACCCTGATACAACAGCAAAGGTAACTTCCTTATTTCAAAATCCACCTAACAGTGCAATCTAGGAGTTTCTACCTAATCTTGAATTGAAAGTGGTTAATGTGCAATGTAGTGACATGCTAAAAGGGAAATATCAAGAGAACAATCTAAAAATAATTCTGTAGGGCCAGCCCCGTGGCTCGCTTGGGAGAGTGCGGTGCTGGTAGCGCCGAGGCTGTGGGTTCGGATCCTATATAGGGATGGCTGGTGCGCTCACTGGCTGAGCGCGGTGCGGACAACACCAAGCCAAGGGTTGCGATCCCCTTACCGGTCAATAAATAAATAAATAAATAAATAAATAAATAAATAAATAAAAATAATTCTGTAAATGCCTTCTGAGTGATGAATATGCTCAATTAAAATCATATGCTTATGGATTGATATCAGTCTTTGGCAGTATCCATATGTGTGAAAAGATACTTTCTTTTCTTTTCTTTTTTTGTGGCTAACAGGTACAGGGATCTGAACCCCTGACCTTAGTGTTATAATACCACACTCTAATTAACCGGCCAGCCCTTGAAAAGACATTTTCAAAGTTGAACTATGTAAAATCATTATAGGTCAGTGTTAACAGATGAACGTTTGCAATCAATTAGATGATAGCAAGCAGTGATTTTGAACACCGGTCAGGTGAAATGTTATTTCTCTCCCCCAAATTATATTTTTCTCATTAGGAGACCTGAATAACAAAAAAATTTGTTCAATTATTATTTTAATGTTCTAGATTTCATCAGTAAAATTTGTTTTGAAAATTTGTTTTTTCTCTTATTTTATAAGTACCTAAATAATGTTCTTTGTTCTTTTTTTCTTTTTACACACAAAGCCTAAAATATTTGATACCTCACCTTTTACAGAGAAAACTTCCTGACCTCCCCTCCCTCCTGAAAGAATGCTAAAAAAGATGTCAGATTAGAAACTAGTCTAATTATGTCTAATTAGAAACCAGTTATTCATTGGGTTGATTGTCCTTTATTCTCATTTTAGAGTTCTTGCATTTAGATAATACTGAAAAATGGTCAAATTTGGAAAAGTTTATTGTCTCCATAGTATAATTTAAATCTTTGAAATGTTGGGAGATTCACCTCAGTAGAGGATATCCTGTAGGGTATCCTGCAACGCTTTTCTCCTATAGTAGCTAAAAACTTTGGATTTCAGGGCTTTGCATTTTTTACCTTTTTTTGTTTGTTTTTGCTTCCAAATGGATTGTTAATGGTTTGCTCAAAGTTTTTTACTTTTGAAGTCCAGTTTGCACTGTAAAGAATTTATATTCCACATTGTACTGAGTCCAGTATTGGTGGTGGTTTTAAAAAACAACATGAATGCTTTCTTCAAATCAATAACTTGCTGGGCAGTTTTATTTTAAATCCTGTGGGAAATTTGAGTTTTAGGATCTCATTTACCATAACGTGATACATTTCTACACTGTGTATTTTAGCAAGTAATATTTTTATGAAAAAAACTTTTGCATTAATTTTATCTTAATTTGATGCATAAGAAAGATACATTTTCAGTTCTTTTTCTAAATGTAATTAACCATTTATTCTTTACAACAGCCTTCTGAGAGTTTATTGCTATCCCGTGCGAATTTACAGCTGGGGACATCTTTCACAAAAGAATATTTGTAATCTGTTCAGAAGTCATGAAACATAATAATGAGTTGATCACCTGTGAACCTATCACCCAGTATTCTTCTTTGAGCTGATATAAAAGGATTATTAACATTTACCTTCTTGTTGCTAATATCTCAGTAAAAGCATTATATTCTCATGATTATTTTATAATTGAGTCCTATTCTTTAACGTTTCCTTTTATGGAGTATTTTTGTCTCTTGGCACTTTGCTTCTGAATTATAGTTCCCCCCTTAAAAAAAATGCCTATTTATAGTTAGTGGGATTAAAAACACACTTCCATTTTAAGAGCAGATTTATCATCTACCCTTCAGGCTGTTCTTTAATATGGAGCTCTTAAGAATGAATAAAAAACGTGATAGTCTTTAATGCCATGTTTTACAAATGAGGAAACCTAATCTCAGAGAATTTAAGACTTGCCCAATGTTGTATAATTAGATGAACACAAAATTAAAGCCAGGTCTGTCTGACACCAGAGCCTTTGTTTTTAACCATTGAGGAATTCTGCCTACCCTGATGGCTTGAGATGTCAAATCATTTATCAATATCAAATTGGTTTTATATGTAAGGAATTTGGCCATATTGGTTGGCCTTTCCTTCCTTCCTTCTTGAAATCTCCCTTTCTCGGCTCTTTTTCTGGCAAGTGGCTGTTTCTCTTCCTCTTTTCTGGTACTTTCTCTTAAATATTGATATTCTCCGCATTTCCTCCCTCTGGGTTCTTCTCATGGGTTGTTCTTTGGGGGTGGTGTTTACACTCTTACAGATTTAAGATAAGAGTATGTCTTCAATCAAATTTGGAAATTTTTAAGCCATTATTTTTTCAAAAATTTTTTCTGCACTGTACTTTTTCTCTTTTCTAGTACCCAGAGGAAACAAATTTTAGATCTTTCAATATTTTTTAAAAATAATTTTTCTGTCTGTTAAGATTAGAACATTTTTATTGATTTTTCTTCAAGTATTCTGACTCTTAACTCTGTCTTTATTTTGCTATTGAGCCCATCTAGTGAGTTTTAAAATTTTGGTTATTGCATTTTTAAGTTCTAAGATTTTCACTTGGTCTTTTTTATATATTCTGTTTCTTTGCTGAGTCTTTCATTCTTTCCAGATATTTCAAGAGTCCTAGTACTTTGTGGTTCCCTGAAGCTCTGCTTTTTGGTCCTCTGCCCAGAGAACTGAGGCTTTCCCCAGCTCTGCCACTTACTTCCTTGACCGTACTCATGTCTGGGGTTAAGTGCTGGTCAGATACAGAGAGAATAGTCTAATTTTAAACCTGTTCAATGGATTCTTAACTCATATATCAAATGATTCAGTCTAGATGTTTATTTTTTCCTTTTTAAAAATTTCAGTTCTCTAATGGAATTCTCTGTTCATTCATCTAATTTATCCTTTTCTTTGTTTTCTTAAAAATATTATAGTTATTTTGAAGTGCCTTTCTTTAGTTCCAGTTTCTGAATCATTTCTGAATCTTATTCTTTTGTTTTTTTCTTTTTGTTTTTAGTCAAATTATTTTACCTCTTGCTATAACTTTCATTTGTTTATTGTAGGGGCTGGCCAGTTGGCTCAGTTGGTTAGACTGTGGTGTTATACCACCAAGGTCAAGGGTTCAGATCCCTGTACCACCTGCCAGCTGCCAAAAAAAGAACTGTAGATCTTTCAGATTGTGTCTTCTACCAGAGTGTTCACCCTTTGCTCTGTGAGACTGTTACAGAGTGAGGGAAGGGCTTATTAAAATCAAGGATTAAACTAGGTCAAAGATGATTTTTCAGCATTTTGGAATCAAGATGGCAGAATAGACAGTCCCCAGTGTCACACTCTCCCATAGTCAACCCATTTACAACTATTACAGAGCAATGACTGCAAAGCTGGGGCCGCTAGAGCTCAGGGGAAGAGGAGGAGATATCTACAGAGTTTATGAAGGCAGGAGAAGCCACGATGAGAGAAAAAAAGGACCGCTCCGACTGTTTGGAGCCCAGACCACTTCAAGCCTGGCCCTGGTGAGCACATGGAGCAAGAGCTGGCAAATGCCGCTGCTGTGCCCTTTGTATGAAGTTGCTTGGAGGCGGCAGGGGAGAAGAGAGCCTTGGTAGCCCCACCCAGAACAGCAAGACCACTGACAGGGTTCCTGTGGACCCACTTAGGAGTGAGAGGCCACAGACAACTGAAAAAAGGAGCCAGTCAGAGGCCGGTGAGTCATCACAAGGAACTGGCGCACGGCCTGCTCTATGGCAAGTGTTAGGAATGTGGGAGGTGTGGGAGACAGGCCCACTAGGGGAACACTGGGGCACAGCATGGACAGCTGATCTGCCCTCCAGTGAGCACAGGCCCACTCAGTGTAGACTGGTCAAGAGTATAGAACCGCAGAGGGTGTAGTCTGCTGAAAAGACTCAGGCCCAGTTTCCACACAACCCAGGTATACCAGACATCACAAGACTCTGAAGTGCTTACAAGGTCAACAGTTAAAACCTGAGTTGCACAAAAAGCCTTCCCCAGGGAATCAACAGCAAAGCAGAAATTTAGCTCAACCATAGGGCTCAGGTGCTGGTTCCTACAGGAAGTTCCTCCATTTTAGAAGTAAGCAAAGGACAACAAATTAGTTCCAATGCAGAGGTTAAGTGGTGAGGGCAGCTAATAATCCAACATGGAACTGAAAGAAAACACAAAACACTCACAGATCAGAGAAAAAGTTCTGACATTAACTAGTAGTAAACATCTAACATCACCAAAGAATACCTATAAAACCTAGAAAGACTGGAAGCCCCCCAGGCTCCCAAGCCAGGGTGGGGTTAGGGCTGAAGGCCTCAGCCATGCCCTCCTAATGTCCTCATCCAGCCCATCGATGACCACTGAGCCTCTGCCGGAAGTGCCCTGGGCTTCCAAGCCTGAGTGGTGGAGACCAAAGGCCTCAGCCACACTCCCTCAGTGTCTGCATCCAGCCCAGCAATGACCACTGATCTGCTGCCAGAAGCATCCTGGGTTCTTGAGCTAGGGCATTGGGAGGCCAAGGGCCTTAGCCACGCCACCCCAACATCCACACCCAGCCCACTGGTGACCACTAAGCTGCCATCAGAAGCAACCTGGGTTCCCAAGCCAGGGTGGTGGGGGAGGTGAGGGCCTCAGCCATGCCACCCCAACATCTGCATCTAGCCCAGTGATGACCACTGAGCTGCTGCTGGAAGCTCCCAGGGCTCCCTAGCTGGAATGAGGGGGTTGCCATGGGTCTTGACTACACTCCCCCTTCCTCCTCCTCCCACTGTATTCCCTTCCCCTTTCTCATCTACCCCTCCCCACAACTGCTCCACAACATCTTAGAATGTAAGATAAAAATAAAAAATAATTTTTTTAAAAAAGAACAAACAGCAAGATGGAGTTATTAGCATGGGTATTGCAGAAGGACAAAAAAAAAGATGATTTTTCATTTTGCCTCTATTCGTAGAGCCTGAACCTCTAGGACTTTTAATTGAGACTAGTGGGTTTTTGTCTCATCAGCTCTGAAACAGTCCACCAGAACAAGGGCACCAAACTGCCCTTACAGGTTTCCAGTTTAATTCAGAAGTGTTCAGCTTAGTTCTTTATCCTTCTGCCCCACAGACCTTCAAAATTTGGCAGATATCTCAAGGAGAAAACTGACCTTTTGTTTTAAATCCTCAATTTCTAATTTTATCACTTTAGCCTTATGTAATTGTTAAAATCCCTGCTGTTTATATCCCTTGCCCTTCACACCATCCCTGTCTTCTGCTAAGCCCAAACTGAATTTTAAGCTTTTAGTTGTGACCAGTATAGATATATGCTCTCACCCATACCCCAGAAGAAAAGTGGAGCCTTAATTTTTATTCTCTACTTCTTCTAGGGCTTTGATTTCTTGCCTATATGTTTAGTTCTTCTTCTCCTGGCCTGTCTTGTAAGCACTGCCGGACTGGGAGAACTTTCTGCTTTTGAGATGATTTTGTTTAACCTCCTTAGCTTACCATTCAGTTTCAGAATTTAGTGTTATAGGGCAAACCAGCTGTGTGTTTGAGGTTTGGGAAATGTCAAATTTGGTCTCTTTAGCCCCATGCTACTGGTTGCAAACGTGGGCAGGTGGAGCAAAAAGCTGCCAGTTCTGGTCCGCCCTCTGAATAGTTCTCAACTCTGTGGAAATTTATCTGCTTTGTCTGTAGCTCTTTGGTACCTTTAACAATATGACATGATTTATATGGCTTTTCTAGTTATCAGTAGGATGTTGGCTGTGATGTACTGTATGCTACTCAGAATCGGAAATTTCATATGTTAAGTTTTGATAAGAGATGTAAATATTTGAATGAATGTTTCTGATGAAGGATATTGTTTGGAGTTTTGTAGAGAGAAATGATTAGTTATTGCTTCACTACTTTCTCTCCATACCTGTTACATATGCTTCTAGAATTTTTCTATGATCAGAGAAACTCAAGCACCATTATATACCATGGATTCTCTGATACAAATAATAGCTGAGAGCAAACAAACGAAGAGGTGGGAATAGAATTTGTGTTTTGGAACTGTCTGTGGACATGTGGATGACACTTTAGGTTTACCAGGACCCCATACATCTCACCTTGGGAACTGCCGTCCTGCAATATTTTTCTTTACATATGGCTTTTCCTCATATGGTGTAAAACTAAATGTCAAACAATTAACAATTTAATGAAAGTCATAAACTGGTTTAGTGAAGTTTTGTTGTGTGTTTTTATAATGGGTACCAGAAACCTAATGCACATATGCACCCAAATTTAGGAATAATTCATTTTATTTTAACAATCTATTCTTAAATACAAAATGCTTTTCAACAGTATATTTGATTATCTCACATAAACAGTTCATTTATCTTCAGAGTTGTAAATGGAAATAATTAAACCTTAAAACATTTAAGAATTGAATGAGGGCTTATCCAAGCAACGTGTTTAAAACTGCTTTCTATCAAAGAAAATAAATGGGAGGTTAGACAAATACTTTTAAATTACAATCCTTATGAACTAATAGGTTAACCTTAGTTTTGAATGACTGTTACTTTTTCCTTCTTTTTAAAATATGCTTAAATATAAACACATGTGGAAAATGTTCTTTTGGCTTTTATCAAACTGACATTTAAGTGAATTTTTTTCAACCTCACTAAACATTTGTGGTAAAAGATTTCAAAGCTTTGAATCTTACAATTTGCCTATGGATTTTTTCCCCCTGTGTTAGTCTATTAACATTTGGTCTTAATAAGTAAAACCTGCTTAGAATTACTAATGTTTTTTGTTTATTATTTGTTTAGATGAAACATTTTGGAAAGAAATTCATCAAAAATCCTACTTGGCAGTTATGGATGCTTTCTTAAGGAAATTAACTTTTTGGAGTTTAACTGTAAAGACTTTAAGTGTCTTATCCCTCATATATTTATCTTTATGAAGTGCTCAAAAATTTGATGTTTGTTTCTGTGCTGTGGTGATGTTAGCATAATGTGATGTCTTTTTTTTTTTTTTTTAATTTTTGGCAAATTAACTTTTTGGAGTTTAACTGTAAAGACTTTAAGTGTCTTATCCCTCATATATTTATCTTTATGAAGTGCTCAAAAATTTGATGTTTGTTTCTGTGCTGTGGTGATGTTAGCATAATGTGATGTCTTTTTTTTTTTTTTTGATACATGCTGTGCTTTCTCCCTTTCTTTCTTTCGTGCTTCCCCCCTCCCCCCCTTGAGTTTGGGATAACACAATGGTTTTAGTTTCTGTAAAAACGGAAGCCAGTTATCTTTCGCTAGAACTAGAAATTGTAAAGTGTGGGTTTTGGGACATTTTCCTGTTTGTAATTCTTCTCATATCTTATTGATAAGTGCTTTTTTGTGTGTAAGAATAATGGGCACTATATTATAGTGTGTAATCATGAAATCTTTTTATTTCAAGCTTTATTTGCTTGATGTCAGACAAGTAGAAAAGCTATACATTAAAAATTAAAGAGCTAATTCTATTCTTTAACTTCTTTCTTTCTTATTAGTCTCTTTACTTTTTTATTTTTCTGGGGCTTTTTAGGATATGTTTTCCAGTTGCATTCTAAAAATAAAGTCACAACTGTCTTTTATTAAAAAGTAATTTATTTAGTTTCAGGCCTGAGGGTGTCTTATTCTGAATAGTCTTATTTTGTTTTATTTTATATGATTTTAATGTATCCTTAATTATTGGATGGATCTCCCATTCGTGAGTCTGCCACTTATTAGTTGTGAGAAATCTGTCAAAAGTCATTTAAACTGGGCTTGGAGGGTAATGAATCCAAGTTTCCTTATCCTTCTCAAAACAAAGAATGCAAATAGAATCACAAACGTTCAGAATTGCTAAGAGACAGAACATAATAAAAATTCAAATTTCTTATAAGTAGGGGAATAAACATAATTTTCCAATATTCTTACTGCTTCCTTAAGTCTGTACATTTGGAGAGCAAAGGTGGGAGTGGGGGGACTTAAAAGACTGTAAAAGAAGAGAGGGGCATGGAAAGTGTAGATCAAGGACATGATCATTCCTGAAAAGAAAAAGTTTAGCACAGGTCCCAGACCTGTGTTTGGGACAAAAGGCAGGATTGGGCCGAACCCTCTTCCCAGTGTACCATCGCCAGTCCATTCCAGACAGTGGATTGATTGCCCAGTAGTGCGCACTAAGCCCTGTCCTGGACTTCACAGCCAGGTATCTCACTGTGGAAGAAAGGAGATACATAATGCAAAGAGAGAGGACACAGGGAATGGGAGAAGACAACGGTGTTGGATTGTGGTGGATCGGAATTAGAAGTAGTCATACGAACCCCCGTGTTCAAATGATTTCATAGATACAAACTTAGTTCCCACTGCAATATTGTAAGTGATAAAGGTACATAATATAGACAACCCGCTCCAAAATGATTTTGAAAAACTATGCACTTATCTATTTATTTATTATTTATATGATAAAATATGTATAAAATGTTAAAAATTGATGAATCTTGCTAAAAGGTGTATAGGTGTTGATTATTATTCTTTCAACCTTTCCGTAATATTGAAACTATTTCAAAATAAAAACTTTAAAAAACAAGTCACTAAAACTCTGTTTGTATCTTTATTTAGAAAATTAGAATAAACCAACCTAAATGCCCATCACTGGGTGGCTGGAGAAAGAAAATGTGGTATATATTACACAATGGAATACTACTCTGCCATAAAAAAGAAGGATATACTAACATTTGCAGCAATGTGGATGAACTTAGAGAAAGTCATGTCAAGAGAAATAAGGCAGGCACAGAAAGAGAAATACCACATGTCCTCATTTGTAAGTGGGAGCTAAAAAGTAAAAAAATAAATATATAAAAAAGAAAGATACAACAATCACAATAATACATTGAACTTTCAAAAGGAGAAAACAGAACTGAGGTTACCAGAGGTGGGAAAGGCAGAGGGGAAGGTAAGGTGAGGGAGAAACTGGTAAAGGGCCACATTGAATACACTAATTTTCCTGATTTGGGCATCACATATTGCACACAGGTGTTGATATTCAACTCTGTACCCCACAGATATGGTACAATCAACTGTGTTACAATAAAAATAGAAAAAGAAAATTTGGATAATGTTATTAATCTTGTCTCAGGATTATTTTGAGCTTCAAATGTGCTTCATGTATGTCTCTGTGTGTCCATTTGTGTATCTTTCAGCTTTTCCACAAGATTGAAACTTTCAAAATTAAAAACTTTAAGAAACTCTGTATCTTTACTTAGAAAATTAGGATAAACCAATCTAAATGTCCAGATGATGTGTAGGTATAGGATGATGTATAGGTATAGGACGATTTATAGAACATATATAGGTAGGTAGGTAAGTACGTACATAGGTACATACTTAACACAGATGGATACATAGATGGATGATGGATAGGTAGGTAGGTAGGTCGGTAGAGACAGTCTTTTGGAATTTCCTTGATTGGCTCGCTAGGTAGTGTGTATATATATAATTTATTTATTTATTTATTTAAAGAAGTCAGGTTTATTAAGGTATGTTGAAGTATAATTTACATACAATAAAATTTACACTTTTTATGTATAAAATTTAACAAATTTTGACAAACGTATACAGTTGTATAATCATCAGCCAAATGGAAAATTTCTATTGCCTCCAAAACTTATACTTCTTTGTAGATAGTTTCTCTTCCCTACCCCCAGCCCCTGGTAACCACTACTCTGATTTCTGTCTCTATAGTTTTGTCTTATCCAGAATGTCAGATAAATGGAATCATATTATATATAGCCCTTTTATGTCTGGCTTCTTTTACATAGCATAATGCTTTTGAGATTTATTCATGTTGTTGAAAATATTAACTAATTCATTTATTAGTTCATTACTTCATTTATTTTCATTGCTAGTAGTACTCCTTGTATGGATGTACCACAGTTTGTTTATCCATCTCCTAATTCATGAACATTTGGGCTGTTTCAAGTGTGTGGAGATAAATAGTAAGGCTTTTACAAACATTCTTGTTCCTGAATTGTCTAGTCAGTATCTGTTTAGTTTTCTAAGAAATTGCCAAATCAATTTTCCAAAGGGGCTATACCATTTTGCATTTCCATCAGCAATTTATGAGTTTCAATTGTTCTGCATCCTTATTCGCATTTAATATTGTCAGTATTTAGTATTGTCAGTTTTTAAAAGCCATCTTTTTATTTATTTATTTATTTATTTTTATTATTTTTTACATTCTAAGATGTTGCAGAGCAGTTGGGGAGGTGGGGGAGTGGGGAAAGGGGAAGGAAATAGGGTGGGAGGAGTAGGAAGAAAGGAGAGGCTTGATCCAGGCCTGTGGCATCCCCCTCATTCTGGCAGTGGAGACCCAGGGGGTTTCTTGTGGTGGCTCAGTGGTTGTTGCTGGACTGGTTGCAGATGTCGGGGTTGTGTGAAAATCTGTCTTAATAAGTGTATCTCCTTATGGTTTTAATTTGGATTTCCCTAGGGAATAATGACATTGAGATCTATGCTTATTTGCCATCTACATTTTTTCTTTGGTAAAATTTTTATTAATCTTTTGCCTTATTTTTTATTAGGTTGTTTTCTCTTTGAGTTTTGAGAGTTCTTTATATATTTTGTATAATATATTCATTTCAAAGTTAATATTTATAGAAAATATTTAGAAATCTTTCTATAATAATAGGTTTATTTTTGAAATAGTTGATCAATCATATTTAAATCAGAAATTGGGAACAATGCTTTAGTACCAGTAGTGGCTAGACTCTTACTGTGACATATTCAGGCTGAGCATAGATTGTCAGACTTGTCAGGAATTAATTTGATGTAATAAGAAAGTATCATACCTTGGCGAGTCACTTAGTTTTTTCAGGAAGGTCAGAAAATTAATAAACTTAACTTTATTTTCTCACATTTATATAACTTTGCTATCTGTCTTGCCAACTTACATCTTGGTTGGGTAATTTATTTAGGGTTAATTATTTGGGGGTAGCTATTTCCTAACTGAAAAACCAAGTAAAGAATAAGAATTTGAAATGCCCTAGATTTAAGATTTTTCTTTTAACCTTATAAATTTTACTAGACCATATTTTATCCAAAATTATGGAGGTAAGATTTACATTACTTTTCATTCAGATCATTACATATATCACAGTCAGTGGAATAAATAGTCCTGTGATTGTTTTTCTAAGGTATAGTGAATGATACATAGTTATAGTTCCATCTCCCAACAAATACTGTTATTATTTTTCACACACTTGATTTTCTTTATTTTTGTGTGTTGGATATTCTTTATTCTTGAGTGCTGAATTTTCTTTTTTTTTGTCTTTTTTGAGACCGGCTGCACCGCGCTCAGCCAGTGAGCGCTGTGAGCGCACTGGTCATCCCTATATAGGATCCGAACCCGTGGCTGGAGCGCTGCTGCACTCCCAGCGCTGCGCTCTCCCAAGTGTGCCACGGGCTCGGCCCGAGTGCTGAATTTTCTAAGCTGAATAGGCATATCACAGTGGATATATTGGTTTAGTCAGTGGTTGTTTTTCTATTATCCTAATTCCTAAAACTCATTGAAAAGTGCGCCACGGGCTCGGCCTGAGTGCTGAATTTTCTAAGCTGAATAGGCATATCACAATGGATATATTGGTTTAGTCAGTGGTTGTTTTTCTATTATCCTAATTCCTAAAACTCATTGAAAAATCATTTACTGTTCTTCTAACTTTATAAAGTGGAAACTAGTTGGAAATCTTATGAAATGGTCAGTATATTTTAATGACACCCAACAAAGTCTAGCTACTGTCTCCTCAGTATAGCATCATAATTCTCTTCTATTAAATTGTTCAGTTACCAACCTTCACATAACCTATCTGCCCGTGTTGTAGTTAGTGTAATAATTATTGCTATTGAAAAGGTGAATCTCTCTGTAATAAACCATCCTGCATTTATTTCCGTTAATACTTATGCCTTCATTTGAATGCCAAAAGTGCTTTTATTCTAAATGGTGGATCATGTTAGCTCACATATGTTTACTTTGATCATTTATTCATTGCCCAGCAGTTCCAGTTAGAAGCTCTTTGTTGCTGCCAGTAGCATACTTATGATCATTAGCATTATTTTTATTTTTTTATCAGAAGTTAGTGCTGCCCTTGTTTTGGCAGACTTTAAATTTCCATATAGGATCATTTTATTTAATATCTTTTCTTTTACTAGGGTACTTCAGAAAGTTCATGGAAAGATTCATATTATCTTTTGTTTCTGTTTTTCGACGAACTTTTTGAAGTACTCTCGTATAATGTGCCATTGAAGTGGCACAATGTCTCAAGAGATTTAATATTAAACCAGGATCAGAAGACCAGTATTTAGTAACAGCTTTGCCTACCACATTGGTAATTAGTTTTTGAAAGCTTCTCCACTTCCTTGTACTATACTTTCCTTCTCAAAGCAAACCAGGTATATAGATAACTATCATATTAATTGTTCAACAATTATAAGTTTTTTTTTGTTTGTTTGTTTGTTTTCCTTTTTGTCTTTTTTTTACTGAATGGTAATGGGATCGCAACCCTCGTTGTCGAGCCCGCACCGGGGACCGGCAACGGGATCGCAATCCTCAGCATCGCGCCCGCACCGTGCTCAGCCCGCGAGCGGGAACCGGTCTCCACATGGGATCCGAACCCTCGGCGGGAGCGCCGACGCGCTCCCAAGCGGTGCACTCTCCAGTGCGCCACCGGCCGGCCCCAATTATAAGTTTTTATGAAGTATTTCATGGTATGTAATATGAAAGTAGAAAGCATTACTTAGAATTTAAATTCCCCTATACACTGTTGGAACAAGTATTGAAACTTCTTTAGAAAGATATAGTATTATTTTTGCTTTTTTCCATAAGGTTAGTCCTCAATTCTGAATTAAATTTTAGTGACATTAATTTTTATTTGTGTTCTTTAATAAAAATGTTTTTATTAGAAAATGAATTTAAATACATGATCAAATTATAGAAAATGTAAATAGTTAAAAGGGTAAGTGTTCTTTAATAAAAATGGTTTTATTAGAAAATGAATTTAAATACATGATCAAATTATAGAAAATGTAAATAGTTAAAAGGCTTATATCAAAAGTGCTGTGTACATGTTAAAGTATTTCCTTTCTGGTCATTTTCTATTAATTTTTAAAGAAAAAATACTAATCACATTAAATCAATTTTTATATTTTGATAATTTCATTGAACAGGATATATAAGGGCATTCCATAGATATTTTAGGTTTCATAAACTACAAGTGTTCATGTCTTGCATTTTGTGTTCTTTAGACTTTATCTTAATTTGCTTCTCATTTTTAATGTCATTTTTGTATATTTAATATGTTTATTCAGTCTATATTATTCATATCTTCATAAGCTATCACAACTTTCCTGTAATAATACAACACATGAATAATTATAATATTACAAATTTCTTCAATGATAATTACTGTAATTTAATCATTTCTCTATTTTTGGACATTTATGTTGTTTTTCATTTTATTTTATTATATATTATGGTAGGGTGAGCAGCTTTTGCATATAGCATTTTTTTACAACTTGGATTACTTCTCTAGGATAGAGTCCTCAAAAAGAATTTCTTAAAAAGAATACAAATATAAAAATGTTTATAAGGTATAAACATTTTTGTGACTTTTAATACATATTGTCAAATTACTTTCCAAAAGAGATGTCACTAACATGTATGATTATGTCAACTTTTTCATATCCCTACTAATGCTGAATATTATAATTTATACATTCAACTAATTTAATGTGCAGATGCATTTGATTACTGGTAAGAGAGTTTGATTACTTTTCAACATTTTTAAAATTATTTTTTCTTTTAGTTAGTGTTCATTGGTCCATTTATCTGAGCCTTAATATTTTTATTTCTCTTTTACATGAGCACTTTATTTTTGATAAAGATAACAACCCTTTTTCATATGAAACATTTTTTTCTTCTTTTTATTATACTTAAAGTTTTTATTTGTTTGGTTTTGTTTTCATATGTAAAAGTTTAACACTTTTTATATAATGAAATTTGTTCTTGGTGTTTGCTTCTGTCAAATGGAAACACTCATCCAGAAGTTTGATAATTCTAAATTCAGTTTCCCTCTAGCATTTTATTTAAATACCATCCCTCTGGAATTTTTTAAACATCATAAATGCTGTATACTTTATTAATTTGGGCTTTGGAAATAGGTTGTTGGTAGAAAATGGATCAGGTACTGTCCTTTTAATTCTGTCAGCCTTTGATTAGTGTGTTTGTATACCCACTCCATTTAGACAAAGAAGTTCAACCACAGGGAGAAATTAAGAATGGATGTTTAAAGTACTAAAATTGCCATACTTCATGCCCTGTAGAAAAAGTCACATAAGAAAATATGTACAAGTTTTCTGTAAAATGTAAAAATATCATAAACTCGATTAAAGCATGGTGTTGGTAACACCAAGGTCAAGGGTTTGGATCCCCTTACAGCCAACCACACAATAAAAAGGGGGGTGGGGGGGAAAGATAGAAACTTTTTTTTATCCCTAAACAACTTAGAAAAGAGTTAAGATTTTCACAAAATTGATTATTTTTTTGTAAAGTTATAACCATAGTTTTGAAGTTTATTAGTGTATTAGCCTGAATTTTTTTTTTTTAAAGATACACTTCATCTTTTTCTGCATTTTCCGTTGGATACATTGATAGTTTTCACAACANTTTTTTTTTTTAAAGATACACTTCATCTTTTTCTGCATTTTCCGTTGGATACATTGATAGTTTTCACAACATATAAGGTAAATCATTCATGGATAAACAAAAAAATTTGAATCAGCTGGAAATGTATACAGAGAAAAACCAAGAAATGATTTAGGTGCCAATTCATACAAGGGATTGAAGGGAACAAATCTTGCCACCGTGCAACAATTTCCTAAAGAGAAATGTTTCTTGGTGTGTTAGACAACTACTTAGGAGTTCACTTTGTGCCTAATGCTTTTCTTCTCTCCTGTATTTCTTTTCCTGACAACATCTATGTGGTCATCCAAACTAGAAACCTCAGAGTTATCATCCCTCTTGCACATCTTTCACTGTCATTTACCCCATCCTATGTCTTCAACTTCAGAACGATCTCTTGGTTTGATCACTTCTTTCTATTCTTCTTTTAGTTCATTATCTCATCCTCTTTTGTATGAGCTATTCTCAAGGCAGGCAATCTGCCTCTCTTTACTCTACCCTGTCATCCAAACAGTGCTGTCATCATTTTAATGTTTTTGGTTT
>NW_007727800.1:577-4057 GCF_000696425.1 Galeopterus variegatus | reverse complement strand
CCTCTCTTTACTCTACCCTGTCATCCAAACAGTGCTGTCATCATTTTAATGTTTTTGGTTTGCCATTTTAAATCTAAATAATACGGTTATATACCATTTCTTGATTTAACACATTTACACAATGTCTGTTGACTCTGTTCTGGAAAATGAAACATACAGTGCACTTATTTTACCTCTTTTTTTCTTTCTCGTCTTGTTATTTGATATATTTTAAATTCTTTTAATGATTTACTTTATGAGTTAAACAATACATTTAAAACCTCTTTTTAAAAATTGATTATTAACATCTGACATACTTAAAGACTGTTCTCCATGAAAGGGGATGGAATTAACACACTTTTCACTTTCATATTTCCACTCTCCCATCTTCAAAATGTCCAAGTTATATATAATTTTTTTACATTCCATTTTGTAATTATAATAAAATGTCCTATGTTTTATCTCTGCATAGATTCTAAAATCTGGAAATCAAGCAAAACATCATTAACAAATAATTAGGTGAATACTCCCTGCAGAATGAAGTGATGTGACTGGATTCAAAGAGGAGAAAATGTGAACCTTTATTATTAAGAACTTTTCTACTTAAGGGAGAATTTTACATGTAGTAAGACGGAATGGACACTTTTAATGTTTTTCTGGCTTCCTTTACTTTTTCAAAGTCATACACTGCTCTCACTTTTCTTTTTTTTTTTTAAACCCCTTGCCCTCTTCCTGTTTCTTTTTGGTTGTCACACCTCTTAAGTAATTTTTTTTCACATAGGGAAATGTATTGGAAATATTATTTTTCCTTATTATTGAGTTAATAATTTGAGTGAATATTGAATTCTAGTTTCAAAATCTTTTTTTCCTCCTAACATAGAATACATTACTCCATTATCTCTTAGAATCTTCTGTTCTTTAAGTCTGATCTCTGTACTGGCCGGCCAGCCACCCTCACCCCGTCCCCACCACTCAAAAAAAGGAGTAGTAGTAGTCTGGTGTCAATCTGATTCAGTCCTTTTTAGGGCATCTATTATTTTTCACTTTAGAAATATGAGAAACTTAACAAGATGTGTCCATGTGTGGGTCTCAGTCCCTACTCCCTAGTAAAACTGTTTGATGTTTGGAGAAATCTGAAGGTGATATTTTTCTTCTTGTTTGAAAACTTTTTTAACTAGTATTTCTTTCTTAACCTTCATTATCTCTGTTCTCTCTTTCTGGAATTCCTGTTTAGTGGATCTTGAGTTACCTGATCAATTCTCCATTTAAATTTTTCTTTTATACTTTGCATCTCTTATATTTTCTATCAACTTTCTTGGTGTTTACCTTAATTTCAGCCTTTCTGTTTTCATCTTAGTTTCTATCCATTCCATTTTTATTGCTCAGGTCATCCATCAATTACTGACTTTTTAATAATTTTAATGGTAAAGTAAGTTTATAGAAACTCTGTTGTTCTCTAGCTGCTCCTTTTCAAATACTTAGGCAGGTTTCCTTGTATTCTTTGTGTGTAAAAACTAAGAAGGTAGTCGATAATAGCATGGGTTCTTTGAAAAGTTAAGCATGGAGTTAACATTTGATCCAGAAATTCTACTGCTATGTATATACCCAGGAGAAATGAGCACATTATATCTACACAAAAACTTGTACACGAATGTTTATAGCAGCATTATCCATAATAAAAGATGGAAGCAACCCAAGTGTGCATTGATAGATGAATGGATAAACAAATGTAGTATGTCATATAATGGAATATTATTTGGCCATAAAAAGGAATAAAGTGCTGATACATGCAACATGTATAGACCTTGAAAACATTATGTTCAGTGAAATAATCCAGTCACCAAGGACTACATATTATATGATTCTATTTATATGAAATGTCCAGAATAGGCAAAAGTACAGAGACAGAAAGATTAGTGGTTGCTTAGGGTGGAATTAGGAGGGAGGATTATGGGGAGATTTGGTGGGGTTTTTTTCCTTTTTTTTTTTGTCTTTTTTACTGACTGGTACTGGTAACGGGATCGCAACCCTCGGTGTCGCGCCCTTACCGGGGACCGGCAACGGAATCGCAACCCTCAGTGTTGCGCCCACACCGCGCTCAGCCAGTGAGCGGGAACCGGTCTCCACATGGGATCCGAACAATTGGTGGGAGTGCCGCCACGCTCCCAAGCAGCGCACTCTCCAGTGCGCCACCGGGCCAGCCCGGGGAGATTTGGTTTTGATAGCTAAAAGGTATGGGGTTTCTCTTGTTTCCTAAAATTGATTGTGATGGTTGTACAACTATGAATGTACTTAAAGCAATTGGATTGTACACTTTAAATAAATGAATTGTGGTATATCTTAATACAGTTGTTACCCAAATAAAAGAAAGAAAAGAGAAAGAAGGAAGGAAAAAAAAGAAGCAGGTAGGCTAGGAATCTATACAATTGCCAAAATAAGAAGAGCTTTGTCATGACAGTTTTGGTGGACTTAAACAAATGGGTAAGGTGGAAGTGGCTGGGTGACTATAGTAGTCTCCCCTTATCCTCGGTTTTGCTTTCTGCAGTTTCTATTACCCTTGGCCAGCTGCGGTTCAAAATTATTGAATGAAAAATTCTAGAAATAATTCATAAGTTTTAAATTTTGAGTTGTTCTGATTAATGTGATGAAATCTCACACAGTCCTGTTTTGCCCTGCCCAGGATGAAAATCATCCCTTTTTCCAGCATATTCATGCTGTATATACTACCCACCCTGTTGATCACTTAACAGCCTTCTTGGATATCAGATTGATTGTCATGGCATCACAGTGTTCATGTAATCCTTATTTTACCTTAATAATGGCCCCAAAGTGCAAGAGTAGTGATGCTGGCAATTTGGATATGCCAAAGAGAAGCTGAAAAGTGGAAAGGTGAAAGTTTTTGACTTAATAAGGAAAGGAAAAAAAAAATGTATGCTGAGGTTGCTAAAATATACTGTAAGAATAAATCTTATACTGGTGAATTTGTGAACAGCAGATTGTTATAATTGTTCTATTTTATTATTAATTATTGTTGCTAATCTCTTACTGTGCCTAATTTATAAATTAAATTTTATCATAGGTATGTATGAACACGAAGAAATAGGGTTTGGTACTGTCCATGGTTTCAGGCATCCACTGGAGGTCTTGGAATGTATACACTGAGGATAAGAAGGAACGACTATACCTTGGTTTTTCAAGTATAAAAATATAGTGTTTAAAGTAATTACCCTTACTATGGAGTCTCCTACCCCTGCTTTGTCAATTCTGTTACATTTGCTTTCTGTGAAACTAGAATTTGTTATTTCTTAAATTTGCAGTCGGCTTGTGGCACCTTTTCTTGCTTCGTATTGCTGTTATACTTTTGTTCATTTTTTGTATATAACACATTTTGACATTCAGAAAGATGTGGAAGAGGAAATGGACATATATTTTCATCATCGATCTTTTTTTTTTTCGTTAAATTTTTATTTTGTCAATATACAATGTATATGATTATTATGG
>NW_007727800.1:0-431 GCF_000696425.1 Galeopterus variegatus | reverse complement strand
CTTAGCTTGTCATAACAACCTTAAGGAATTGTGATTGTGGTGTCTTCTTCCCTCCCCCCCCACCCCCAGTTTATTTATCTTTTTTTTCCTTTAAATTTTTATTTTGTTAATATACAATGTGGTTGATTATTATGGCCCATCACCGACACCTCCCTCCCTCCTCCCTCTCTCCCCCCCCACCCCAGAATGTCCTTTCCGTTTCCTTGTTGTAACAACTTCAAAAAAGTATAGTTGTTATATCTTCTCCCCCCCCACCCCAGTTTTTTTTTGTGTGTGTATGTGGGTGAATTAATTTGTTTATTTTTAGCTCCCACCAGTGAGTGAGAACATGTGCTATTTCTTTTTCTCTGCCTGACTCGTTTCACTCAATTATTATTCTCTCAAGGTCCGTCCATGTTGTTGCAAATGGCAGTATTTCATTCGTTTTTATA
>NW_007727799.1:365636-367773 GCF_000696425.1 Galeopterus variegatus | reverse complement strand
GACTGGCAACAGGATCGCAACCCTCGGTGTCGCGCCTGCACCGCGCTCAACCAGTGAGCGGGAACCAGTCTCCATACGGGATCCAAACCCTCGGCGGGAGCGCCGCCATGCTCCCAAGTGCCGCACTCTACCGAGTGTGCCACTGGGCCGGCCCAGAATTTTTTTTTTTTTCTAATTACTATCAGTTGTCCATATAAGAGAGCAAATCAACATGCAGCAATAGAACAGAACACAACAAAATCAAGAAATATCTGGAGTTCGAATTCCCTATACAGTCCTAACAGGTGCTTGTCAAATTAGGCATAATGGCACTAGGGAAAGATTGTAAAGAAGGCAATTAATATCAACAACTGCCTTAGCTGTCTATACCAGCCTACAATGTGATTCAAAGGCATTCTATTTCCTTGTCTCTCTCAAACCATTACAAAGTGGCCAAAGTAAAATGCAATCAATCATATATTTTCATTTTGATTAAGTCCAATTTATCAATTTTTAAACATGTCATGCTTCTGGTGTTACATCTAAAAATTCTTTACCAAGCCCATGGTTCCATAGATTTTCTCTCGTTTTATTCTAAAAGTTTTACTTTATGTTTTATAATAAAATCTATGACCTATTTTGACTTACTTTTTGAATAAGGCTGAGACAAAGGTTCATTTCTTAACCTAAAGTTAAGAGAATGAAAAGACAAGCTACAGACTGGGAATATTTGCAAACACCTATCTGACAAAGAACTCACATCTAAAACATATAAAGAGCTTTCGGGGCCGGCCCGGTGGCGCACTGCTACAGTGCGCCGCTTGGGAGTGTGGTGGCGCTCNCTGAGCGTGGTGCTGACAACACCAAGTAAAGGGTTAAGATCCCCTTACCGGTCATCTTTAAGAAAAAAAAAAAACCTTATTGTTACAATCCTTATCATTCCAAAATGATTTAAAACGACCTTTAAATTTTGCTATGTATGTTTTTGTGACTGACATTGGGGCAAGTAAAGGAGTTAACTCAGGACTGATGTGTGGGTTTCAGGGACTCCACGAACCCCTTAAAATTACATGACTCTTTAGGCACACACATTTTTTTCTGGGGAAGAGGGCATTGAGATTCTTATCCTTGAAAGGTTAAGAATCACTAATCAATATGTTGTTGATTCCCAAACAATGATCAATACCCTGGATTTAACCTTTATATCCAACCGTTTTAACTCAACCTTTATATCCAACTACCTATTAGACACCTCTAAGTGGGTGTCTGGAAAACACTTCAAATTTGGCATGTCCAAAATGAATCTCATTTTTCTTCTTTACTCCCCTAACATATTCCTCTCCTAATCCTCACCATCTCAGTAGATGATACCACCTGGCTGAAACAGTAAAAATCCTGTGAATCATGCTTGATCATGATTATGATCAGGACTCTCCTTTTTCTTGGTTCCCTTATCCCATCAACCACCACTCAGTTTTTTGAAAGCCTAATAAATCCTTTAAAACATCCCTGAGGCAAAAGAAACATGTGTTCTATAATCATTTTCCGGAAGGTAACAGGAATTTCGTTTTGTCACATAATACCATATCTTTACCCAGAAGTCAACATGACAGATGGTACTGCAAAACAATTGCCAAGTCAGAAATAAAAAAGATACAAGTCAGAATCACTGAAATTCCTGGCCCCTGGCACTAAATATTTTTAAATTTAATGAGCATAGGAGGCAACGGGAAGGCTAGATCTCCAAATGAAATCTGAAGACACCACATGAAGGTGTTTCTGATGCTTGATAGTTTAAAAGACTTTCTGGGCACTCATTTGAATTCAGGTAGCAATCTTTCCTTAAAGACACAGCAAGATGTCCAGAAATACACAATAAGCATCTCCAATTTTTCATGTGTTGCCAGTAAAGATTAGGAAGTTTATACTGATTAGTTTCTTTTAGGACCATGTCCTGACGTACCTTGTGCTTACTGGTGCTTTGTAAATTAATGGCAAACTTTATTTATTTTTCCTTTTATGATTATGATTATGATTATGATTTTGCAGCTGAATTGATGGTGAACTTTAAAATGGCTGAACAGATTTTATGCTGCATTTATTACAAAAAACCAAGAGAGGCCAAATTTATGTTTATAGGACAGTTAAGTTTAATTTC
>NW_007727799.1:358175-363695 GCF_000696425.1 Galeopterus variegatus | reverse complement strand
GGGCGGGAGCGCCGCCGCGCTTCCCAAGCGGCGCACTATCCAGTGCGCCACCGGGCCGGCCCCAAGCACTTACTTTTGAATTAATTTACCGTCTAAGAAGATAAGATAGAATAATTATTAAAGTCCCAGAGCCTCTGCCAAAGCAGTTCCCTTTGCTTGGAATGCTCTTCTCTTGTCACTTTTTCAAGTTAATTCTTACTCATCCTTGAACTCTCAGCTCAGTGTCACTTCTTCTGGTCTACATAGCTCACCACTGTATTCCCAAACCCAGTGCCAAGCTTGGCAAATGACAGAAGCTCAAAATGTATGTATGGAATAAATCCATACAAAGCTATAATTCACACACGCAAATGAACAGACAGACAGTAAGAGTTACTGGGGTTTGAAAGGACCCAATATTACTTCAGCCTGAAAAAGCCAGTTTATATGGATAGAAGGTTCATGCAGAGGATAAAGAATCTTAAATGCAAGGCTGAGTATAAACTTAAGCCTTTCAGCAAAAGGAACCCACTAAAGAGGAGTGGCTGTCTAAAGTGTTCTTTAGGAAAAGTAATGCGGAAATGCACTTGAACTGGAAGGGTAAGACACAAGAGGCAGTAAAAATAATTAAAAGGACACTGTAGTATTGCAGGTACAAAACAATAAGGTTCTGAATGAGGGTGGCCATGGGAACAGAAAGATGTGAGAAACACTAACAGTAAAGAAGCAACAATATCTTAGCAACTGATTAGATATAGGGGAGTGAAAGGGAGAAGAATCGATGATTCAGAAGCTTTAATGGTGAGTGATCAGTGAAAGATAGTACCATGAACAGAAATTGGAACATCATAACTAAGTCCTCTTAGGAGAAGGAATGTGCTTTGTTGAAAGTGATGGGTGACATCACACAACTGAAGATATGAGACTAGATACGGAAGAAAAGTCAGGGCTGGCAATGTAGATGTGTGAAAGGATCAGTTAAGGTTAGGAGAGTGAATGACATCTCTCAGAGAGAAGGTATAAAGGATCATCACACGTTGTACACAAGTACTGACAGTCATCTCTTTACCACACAAATATGTGTAAGTAATTATGTTTCAATGTAAAAAAAAGGTATAAAGGGACTTAGATGGAAATCTTTTAAAACAATTTGATTTCCCTCTTGCTCAAATTATGTTTATCAAGCTATAGAGTTATACAGACTATGAGCTCCTCGAGAGCATTTCTGATCTCATCCTTGCATTCCCTAAAATACACAACACATAACTGGCTCTGCACATAACTGGCACACTGTAAGTAATGAGTAGCTGATGAAAGAAATCAACCGTTCAAGATAATTTCTAATATTTCTAATACAACTGCACCCTGTATTCCAAAAAGTGGTGCCCTGGGTAGTACGTTGAAAGGTACAGCTTTCACTTTAAATTAGTAAAATCAGTGAGTTTAGATACTTTAAGTCATGTATCCAAAGCTCTGTTTTCCCAAGTCTCTAGGACTGAAGAATTGACAGACCAGACTTTGGGTCTGTGAAAACCTTTAAAAACATAAGTTCCCAATGAGACTATGGCTGAAATAAATCCTAACTAGAAGGAGAAAATACTCTTCAAGAAGTTTTTGAATAAAATAAGCAGGAAATATTATTTACTGAGGAAGTGAAATAAAGGAGAGTTTTTGATCGTATGCACTATAGAAGTTTACTATGTACAAAAAATAAAGAAGCTTCAGGTGAACCGAAGGGTACCTGAAATCTAAGTGACATAATTAACCGAGAACTGAAAACAATCCAATACTTTTTAATGAGTGAAAAATCATTCGCCTGCTGTCCCATAAAACATTTCTGCACATTACAGTCAGAGGTGGAGTAATGGACTAAACTGATTTAACTCAAGTGACCAGTATTTTTAAAGAGCAACTAAGAAAATAGGAAAAAGGGCTGCTAAAATGGATCGGAAAACAAATTTGTTGACAGCCTCCCCAAATTAAATTATTTTTGTATTATCAACTTAAGCTTTTTTAAAGCGGCAGTCTGCCACATGGTTCTAACCCTGACTCATAAGGAAATGTCTTAAGTGCTTTCAGATAGTTGTGTCTGTAGGAGAAAAGAAACCCGTTGAAGTTATTAGACTCTAGGAGCCCGACAAATCTATAATCCAACTACCCTCTTAGTATCAGACTAGCTTCCACAAGTCTAAAAGATGGTCAGTCAGTCTGCCTGCTGGTTTACAACACAGCAGATGGACCACTGGTACACTGACCACTCTCAGAATCAGAGAGTTCGAATTGGTCGCAAAATCCTACGAAGTTATCTCCCAGTAACTTTCACTACTGGTCCTTTCAAGAGCAACACAGTGAAAGGTGAAAGTCGAAAGTCATAGTCGTTTAAATAAAACTTAAAAAAACCCGAGGTACTACTTCCTGGCATTCAATACGTTCCCTTCTTTCAATAATGGGCAAATCTGACTTCTTTTTCTTCTTCTTCCTCTTCTTCTTCTTCAATGTTTGACTTCCCTTGAAGGAAAAAAAGGAATACCAGGCACAGGGAACATGTAATTCCTTCAGACTCAGAGCCGCGACCTCCTGAGCAGAGCGGAGAAAAGCAGCTTTTAAAAACCCACATATACTAGGAAGAGTTGCAGCTGATACGAAATCTCCAATGCCAAGAAGCAAGCAGCTCCAACCGCTGCTCAGGTGCTGGGACGCGACAGAAACCACACAGATCTGGCCCGGCAGCTCTGAGGCCGTGGGGGCCAAGGAACCTGCACCGCTTCTTGCCAAATCCCTGGGGAGCTCGTTCCCAGGCCGGCGGCAAGCCCGGCGCCTCACAGGGCGGAGGGTTTGGAGCCAGGGAAGCGGCATCGCTAAGAGAAAGGCTCCGGGAAACGCTTGGCAAAGCCCAAGCCGCGCCGCCGGGCCAGCTGCCTGTACGCCCGACCAGCCCGCCTGCCAGACGCCATCCTGGGAACCCGCACCGGTGGGAGCAGCCGGAGTCGGAGACGTCTCTGGCTCGGCCGGGGTCCCGTCTCTCCCGGCCGTCCACCCTCCCTCACGCCCCGGCCCTACACTGAGCCGGAGGCCACCTCAGGGGGTGTTGCCCAGGAAGCACACCGCGCCGAAGGGAATGCTGCAGGCCGGCCGGTGCTCCCGGGCGGGCGGCTGGCCGCGGCAGCTCACTCACCGAGAGGACGCTCATGCGGATTGGGGTCTCCAGCAGGCACGCCATCTTGAGCCTTCCCACCCGGCTACTGCCGGCGCCGGCGCGGGGGCCGGCACTTTCGACAGCCAACTACTGGGTCAACGGCAGGCACCTCTGCAGAAAGTCAGCCAGGTAGACGGGGACGGACCACGCTCTGGACTCAACTTAAGTACGGGAAGGGCGCGCAGAAGGGAGAGCAAGAGGGCACCGCACCAGGGGCCTCCTTACGAATCGTCCTTTCAGAAACAACAGCTACTCTCAGCCTGGGTTAGAGGTGGGAGCTGGCAGCGGCTTCCGCATGCGCAAAGAAGGTCTGTCGGCCCCACCTGCAGCTCGAGGTGGGCGGAGCCTCAGGGGCGGAGTCTCTGCTCTGGCGCAACAAGCTCTAGAGACAGATACATTGTAGTTTACGGCTCTGTGTGTTCATATTCCGGAAAACTATAACGTGGAGCCACATACATAGTTTGGAGTTCACTTGCAATATCTCACTCTTTGCACCAAACTCCTAGCGTTGTTATCTCCATTTTATAGGTGGAGAAACTGTGATCTCAGAACCAGGTCTTCTGTCACCAATGAGAGTGATTGTTTCACGATCCAACGCTGAAGTGTGACCTCCTTTAGCGTCTGTGCCCAACCCATTTATTCTGGTGTAGTGTTAAGAATAGATAGAACGCCTGGGTTTAATCCATGTTACTTCGCTTATGAGCTGCATTACCTCGGGCAATTACTTAATCTTATGTTTCGGATTCCCAGTCTGTAAAATAAGGGTTAATGAGAATAGAGGAGTCAATAAATGTAAAGCGCTTCTGAGTCAAATGGGAAAAAATGGGGGCAAATAGCTGAATATTTCACACTAAAATACTCTCCTAACTAAAGCCAAATGAAAGTACGTTCATATTTTCTGATCGAGTTCTCCTACTCCATTGAGTGTGTGTACGGTACTGCCCTTGACTTGGACAGGTTTCACTTTCGTGCTTGCTGCTCATAACCGGTAAAGTTTTCACAGGATGGTTGCAATGAGCCTGTTACATTAGTTGTCTTTCTTCCATTTCTG
This sequence comes from Galeopterus variegatus, assembly GCF_000696425.1. NCBI lineage: Eukaryota > Metazoa > Chordata > Mammalia > Dermoptera > Cynocephalidae > Galeopterus > Galeopterus variegatus. The sequence goes on along the minus strand of NW_007727799.1, from coordinate 359,469 downwards.
TAGCCACTACCTAATTCAGGCTCTTATTACGTCTCCTCTGGACTAGAGCAATATAGGCTTCCAACTGGTTTTGTAGCTGACAGCCTCTCCTTCACTTTGCTCCTCACTGCTTTCCTATCTTCCTCTTGGACTTGGTTTCTAAATTTGTTGTAGCACTTATCACCCTTGCTTATGGGTCTGTGTTCCTTAACAAACTTGAGTTCCTGGAAGGCATGAATTTTATTTTAGATATTCCTTCTACTAGAATACTATTTCCCAAACTTCAGTAGTCTGCATACCATCTGCATGATCTTTGCCAATTTGCATGCACCCAGGTATTATTATTCTTTCAATATATTTTTTCTTTTTTCCCCATATAAAGATGACCAGTAAGGGGATCTTAACCCTTGGCTTGGTGTTGTCAGCGCCACGCTCAGCCGATGAGCAAACCGGTCATCCCTATATGGCCTTGGTGTTATTAGCACCGCACTCTCTCAAGTGAGCCATGGGCCAGCCCTTTTCAATATTTTTCTTTAAAGCTAATTTCAACTCATTAAAAAAATTCAGCCTCATCCTAAACCATAATATTCTGTTAAATCAAGTCTGTCCTGCTCCTTGTTTTTATTCTCATACACATAACATACATAACTACAAAAAAGTTTGTCTCCATCCATGGACTAACTAAAATCATGTCATGTACTATATACCACAACAGAGCGGAGTATAACTCTTACACATAGCATACAAAGATATAAACTGAATTTTCAGTTGACATTTGTATTCTATAGAGTCATTATGCCTGTATTTATTTGATCCACATTCTATCCATCAGCTCAAGCAATACAGGAAGCCCCTCCCCCAAGCAGATGGAGTAGGTGACTTCTCCATGTCTTCACATTGTTGCCCCTAGCATAGCATCTCTAATGATACGTTGTAATTGTATGGTTGCTTTTGTTGGTTGGTTGGTTGGTAATTGTTTACTTGTTTGTCTCCTCATTATACACTTCAGGGCAGGCACTACAAACTTTATCTCATAGGTATTTTAACTCAGTGCCTAGCACAGTCACTTAGTAAATATTTGTTGAGTGGATATTTTGGCTTAGTTTGAGCCTGGGACAAAGATTTGGGTGCAGGTACTTTATTTGGGAAGTGCTCCCAGGGAACAGTATCGATGGGTCAGGAAGAATGAGAAAAGAAAGAAGAAAAAGGTCAATATAAGGGTCCATTATTGAAGCCACTCCTTAATCCTTGAGCACCTCTGAGAAACATACCGAATGCCTCCCGGGATTATCTATCAGGAGGCTGGAGCATTTTA
>NW_007727799.1:345345-357693 GCF_000696425.1 Galeopterus variegatus | reverse complement strand
GCTCCCAGGGAACAGTATCGATGGGTCAGGAAGAATGAGAAAAGAAAGAAGAAAAAGGTCAACATAAGGGTCCATTATTGAAGCCACTCCTTAATCCTTGAGCACCTCTGAGAAACATACCGAATGCCTCCCTAGATTATCTATCAGGAGGCTGGAGCATTTTGTTCACCACTCCCATCCTGTACTGGTTGAGGGTTTCCCCAGGTTTGTTAACTCCCTGCCCTCCTAGATTGTACTTGTATTTGTGCACAGAACAGAGAGGGCTTCCTTAACCTGATGTAGAAAAGCAAAGTCTACAGGTTTGCTCTTGTGGTGGGATACAGACAGCATAAATCTGAGCTTGCATAGAACTGTCCCTACAGCTGTGGCTGATATCAGGGAGGCAGAGGAGCTAGGGAATGTTACTTGAGGCGTCCATCACCTCTGCTATCCAGTCTTTCCTGCTTTATTTCCAGAAGACTGGCATAGCCATTTTACAGGAAGGAAGCATTGAATAGCAAACCGTTAAGCTTGGGGAGCAGGAATCTTGCTTCTAGTTCAACTTTTGTTGCTAAATAACTTTAGGTGTACTCTTTGAATCTAAGTAATGAATAGAATTTGCAGGGTAAGAAATTTTGATTCAGCCTCCATGTAACAACAACAGAACAGTTCAATTTGGCACTATGGTAAGAGAGGAAAATATCCACATTAACTTCCCTGCAAACAGAAATGACACTTCTCCCTGTCCCCCATGCCTCTTAAAGCACTATTAATTTACAATGACAACAAAGTGTGATTTTAATGAAGAAAAAATAGAAATGTAAAACCAGAAGTAAATAGCCAAAAAGAAATCTGGGAACTATTTATAAATATGTAGAAATGCCCAGGATGAGAAACAAAGCCATATTTTTTTTACAGTAGAAACATATCTATGCAAAAATAGGAAAGCTTAAAGCATAGGAATATAGTGAATCTTTCACCTCTGAAAACTGAATGGTCCCCAAAGGAATTTAGAAAAAAACTCTTAGAAGATTTAAAAACAGAGGAGATACTTTAAATAAATAAAAAAGAGAAAAAATGGACTAGTGATATAGAGGAGATACAGTGCAGTTAAACAGACACTAACTGCAGGTTTACTTGTGCATACACTGAACTAGGGCTTCAAAGAAATGAAGACATGGTTACTGACCTCAGCAGACAGGAATAAAAGTAAGACTATGAAAAGTTCAATAATTTGCTTGGGGTTGCTGGGAAGTACAAGTCTAAATTAACTTGGACACAGGTTTCTCTGGTTCCAAAGTCCTTTCCAGAGCTTCCACAGCCCTCTGGGACCTGATAGGACTCCCCCAGATGGAGGTACTGAGCACTCACCAAAGCAACCAGCCAGATAAGGAAAATCTACAAGGGATGTGCAATGAAAAATAATACATCAGTAATTCATCAGGTACTTGGAGGTTATAAAATACTTATATGTATAAAGAAGAAATAGTGAGATATTTAAGAAGTCTTTTATTAGAAACCACAATAAAAAAAAAAGAAAGAAAGAAAAAGAAAATGATCTTTTAAAAACTGAATTACTGCTATGGTAGAATTCCAACTTACAAATTTCTATGGTTTGAATATTCGTCCCCTCCAAACTCATATTGGAACTTAATCCTCAATTATGGTATTTGAAAAGTGATGCCTTTAAGAGGTGATTACATCATAAAGACTGTGAATAGATTAATTCATTCATGGATAAATGAGTTAATGGTTTAATGAGTTAGGAAGTAGACTGGGGTCTTCATAAAGAGAGGAAAAAGCATGTGGAAATGGGTTCTTGCTCAATCCTTGCTCTGTGATATTCTGTGTCATCATGGGACTCTTTAGAGAGTCCCCACCAAGAAGAAAGCCCTCACCTGTTGCGTTGCCTGGACCTTGGACTTCCTAGCCTCCCAGACTGTAAGAAATAAATTTTATTTCTTCATAAGTTAGCAAGTTTCAGATATTCTAAGTGATAGAAAACTGACTAAAGCACAAATGTAGAAAAAAATGATAGAATTAGAAAATCTCCACTTGATAACTGTATGAGTTATAATTGTTTTGGGCAAGAATCATCAATGGATGCTAAAACTCATTGGTGAAAATATGATGAAAAACAGGATATTTACACAGTCTCAAAGTATCTCTCCAAAAGATTCTAATGATAGGGAAGAAACTTGATAGACAACACTTCCTTTTAGTGATTATAATTAATATCACCAGTAATGGAATAAATAGGCACCATGATATGGTGCTCTGAGAAGGACACAACACCACTTCTGTGGTATTTCTGCCAGAAATGCATGAGTATTATCATGAGGAAACATCAGACAAACCCTGTACCCTCCAAAAATGTAATGAAAAAGAAAAACTGAGGAATTGTTCCAGATTAAAGGAGACTAAAGTGACATAACAACTAAATGCAACTTGTGATCTAGGATGGAATCTTGGGCAAAGAAAAACATTTTTTTTCTTTTGGCACATAGGACATCAATGGGAAATTGGCAAAATTTGAATAAAATCGGAAGATGAGGTATTGTATTAGTTTGCTTCTGTTGCTTATAACAGAATACCTGAAACTGGGTAATTTATGAAGAAATTAAATTTATTTCTTACAGTTTTGGAGACTGGGAAGTCCAGAGTCCAGGGAACACATCTGGTGAGGGCCTTCTTGTGGGAGATGACTCTTCAGAGCAATACAGGGTATCACATGGTGAATGGCTGAGCAAGAGAGGGCTAACCTGGTCACATGCTGTCTTGTGAGAGCTAAAGTCATGAGAACCATGCCCATGACCACCCATTACTCCATGAGTGGATCAATCCATTAACAATGCCATAGTCCTCACAATCTAATCACCTCTTAAAGGCCCACCTTTCAATTACCATAATAGGATTTCCCACACTCTTAACACTGTTACAATGGATACTAAGTTTCTAATACATGAGTTTTGGGGGACACATATGACCCACAGCAGTTATCATTGTCAATGTCTTGATTTTGATAATTGTACTGTTTTTATTATGAAAATGCCCTTGTTCTTAGGAAATACACAGTGAAGGTTTTCTTTCTTTTTTTTTTTTGTTTGTTGTTGTTTTTTTTTTGGTGGCTGGCCAGTAAGGGGATCTGAACCCTTGACCTTGGTGTTATAACACCACACTGTAAACAGTTGAGCTACCTGGTGAGGCCACAGGAACTATTTTTTTTTATTGGTTATGAATATTCATGAGATACAGAGCTGATTATCACCCCTTGTGCCCATGATGTGAAGGCCAGATTCGTACTGGCAGCATGCCCATTACCACAAATTGCGTTTGTACCCCGTGTCCCTCACCCAATTATCCCCAGCCTCCCTCCCCCTTTCTCTTCCCCACTCCACTCCACTTTGTATCACAAGATATGTTCTCTCCCTCTGTAAGTCCAACGCACCATTGTGGTCTTTCTTTCCTTCTTTCTTTCTCTCTTATCTCCCAGTTATGAGTGAGTACATGCGGTATTTATTCCTCTGTGCTTTGCTTATTTCACTCAACATAAGTTTCTCCAGACTCATCCATGTTGTTGCAAATGGGAGGATTTCATTTTTTTTTATGGCAGAGTATTATTCCGTGCTGTATATATACCACAGTTTCCTTATTCAATTATCCATCAATGGACATTNATGTTTAATACTCACTGTGCTACCTGGTACATGAATCTCTCTTGCTCCAAAATTGATGCTTTCTCTACCTCTCCATGCCCTATGTCACCACTTGTCCCACTTCCAAGTATGCTGATAAGAGAATGACCAAAATTAGTAAAATTATAATAGTTCATATAATTTATGCAATCTACATATTCCTGTCCTTATGCCTTTGCTGCTGAAGCTTACTGTCTCAAAACTAGTCTGCTGTTACCGTTTTCTCCAAATCACTCTTCCTTCAAGCATCAGCTTTACTAGACCCAAACACGTTTCATTGCTCGTCTTATCTTCAGCCGTTGAAAGAATCAACCTGTGTGTGCTGTGACCCCTCCCATCCTAATTCATGACTAGAGTCAATTAACTGGGTGGGTGGGGTGGAAGTGGGGTCACACTTGACTCAGGCCAGAGAATGCATTGGTTGCCCAGTGGCCAAGTGTGCTCTCTCTCTCCCCCCAACTTTAAATGATGAGCCAGAGAGATTCAATCTGCAACAGGTGCATTAGCTGAAAGTTCACATAGCCTGTGAGGTGGACTAACAGGAAACCATCCTGCAAAGAGGAGCAGGATAGTGGAACGATAAGGCCAGGACAGAGAAGTTAGAGACAACACAAACTAGAGAAAGAGATGGAGAATGTAGCTGATTCCATCTGAGATGACTCCCTGTGTGTCAGCTCCAGCTCTCAAGAGACCCCTGGCCCACCTCTGTGGAATATCTCTGGATCCTTATGCATTAGGTCCTCTCTTAGTTAAACCTATTATGAATGACTTCCTTGCACTCAGTTGATCAGACATTCTTCTTTAAATACACAAATAGTTTCAAAAATGGTCTAGTACTAAATTTTATCTGATGACCTACATCATTCTCTGTTTCTTGTACGCATGCCATGTCTCCCAAAATATGTCATAAGCAGCCTCCATGAAGAACCATGTCATAATTGTTTTCTATTTATTCGTTCACATGACCTAGCAAGATCTAGGTATTTGGTGAATGTTCAATAAAATTGCAATTCTTTACAATGACACTCTCTTTTTAGGCTACAGAACTCTTAGTACTTTGTAATTATAGTGCAGCCCGTAGGACATCTTCCGTCCTGTCTCTTTTAGCTGCATTCATCCAGATCAGTACCATCATATCTTGTGTTTGCAAGACTCATGGATTTTCTTTTTCCCATTGACCAAACAGATTATTTCTTTTCTTTTTTTTTATATTGAATCATAGTTGATTATACATATTTTGGGGATTCAATGTTGACATATGTTGATCAAATCAGTATTACTAGTATACACATTGTTACAAATTGTACTTATTCTTTATGCCCCTTGTCCAATCTCTCCCTATCCCCCTCCAGATTATCTCTTTTTAAACCACTTAACTTTATCCCGAATACAACATTTGGTTTTCAATTTGCACTGCAATATTTTTGGGTCAAGTGCGGCCACCCTCAACAATTTGACATTTACAATAGATTATATTCATATTCCCTCATTCCACTTACATACCATTAGTAAGACATTAAACAATAACAGCTAACATCGTAAAACCAAATGAAAGAATATAAACAATATAATTATAAATAAATATAATTGTTTATCTATAAAGAATATAAATAACAAAAAATCAGAGATTGACATAGTTGATACATTTTTATTTATTTATTATTTATTTATTTATTTTTGATTATACATATTTATGGGGTACATAGTTGACTGTCAGACTTGTACAATGTGTCATCATCAAATCAATATTAATCACATGTTCATCATTACAAATCGTAATTATTCTTTGTATCTCTTACCCAATTACTCTCTACTCCCTTTCTTCTCCCCTTTTTCCACCTCTGGTAACTATAGGTCTGTTCTCTCCTTCTGAATGTTCAATGTCTTATTGTGGCCTTTCTTTCTTTCTTTGCTCCCACTTATGAGAGAGGACATGCAGCATTTCTCTTTCTGTGCCTGGCTTATTTCACTTAACATAATTTTCTCCAAGCTCATCCATGTTGCTGCGAATGACAGAATTTCATTCTTTTTTATGGCTTAGTAGGGTTCCATTGTGTACATTTTTAAAAATAGTCTTCAAGAGAAGAAAAACCAGAATTTTCTTAGACTTACCTGTATTCCATGACTTAGTATTTTTTTAATTTAAAAAATTTACACACATTGTTACAAATTGTACTTATTCTTTATGCCCCTTGTCCAATCTCTCCCTATCCCCCTCCAGATTATCTCTTTTTAAACCACTTAACTTTATCCCGAATACAACATTTGGTTTTCAATTTGCACTGCAATATTTTTGGGTCAAGTGCGGCCACCCTCAACAATTTGACATTTGCAATAGATTATATTCATATTCCCTCATTCCACTTACATACCATTAGTAAGACATTAAACAATAACAGCTAACATCGTAAAACCAAATGAAAGAATATAAACAATATAATTATAAATAAATATAATTGTTTATCTATAAAGAATATAAATAACAAAAAATCAGAGATTGACATAGTTGATACATTTTTATTTATTTATTATTTATTTATTTATTTTTGATTATACATATTTATGGGGTACATAGTTGACTGTCAGACTTGTACAATGTGTCATCATCAAATCAATATTAATCACATGTTCATCATTACAAATCGTAATTATTCTTTGTATCTCTTACCCAATTACTCTCTACTCCCTTTCTTCTCCCCTTTTTCCACCTCTGGTAACTATAGGTCTGTTCTCTCCTTCTGAATGTTCAATGTCTTATTGTGGCCTTTCTTTCTTTCTTTGCTCCCACTTATGAGAGAGGACATGCAGCATTTCTCTTTCTGTGCCTGGCTTATTTCACTTAACATAATTTTCTCCAAGCTCATCCATGTTGCTGCGAATGACAGAATTTCATTCTTTTTTATGGCTTAGTAGGGTTCCATTGTGTACATTTTTAAAAATAGTCTTCAAGAGAAGAAAAACCAGAATTTTCTTAGACTTACCTGTATTCCATGACTTAGTATTTTTTTAATTTAAAAAATTTACATATGTGGGCCGGCCCGGTGGCGCACTGCTACAGTGCACCGCTTGGGAGCGCGGCGGCGCTCCCGCTGAGGGTTCGGATCCCACATACAGACCGGCCGCTCACTGGCTGAGCGAGGTGCGGGCGCGACGCCGAGGGTTGCGATCCGTTGCCGGTCACGAAAAAAAAAAAGACAAAAAGGAAAAAAAAAAAATTACATATGCGTGTGGGATGCAAAGGGCATTTTCATAATTTTTTAAAATTATTATTTCTAAGGCTTCTGATGGCTGCATTCCAGCTGCAGTGATGAAGACAGTAGCTTCCATCCATGCAAAGTAAAGATCACCCAGATGACCCACATGAAGACGTAGGCTTTTCTTATGTTATGACTTTCATAAAGCAGGAAGCTGGCTTATTATACCAAGAAAACTTTCATTGTTTTGGAATATTTTTGAGCACCAAATTGTAGAACCTTTTAAAAAGAAAGAATCATCTCAGTCTAACTCGTGACCCTGCCTCTGGGATGGCACGTATCATTCTGCAGCTCATCAGGAGCCCTTCTCCCAGATGGTCCATGACAACAGGAAATAAACAAACTGACTCGTCATCCTCACATGCAGGGAGCACCCGGCCTTTCTGCGATGCTGACAAGAGGACTGTGGAATGGGACACATTCATGTCTTTCCAAATGGAGATATTCCAACAGCCATACACATACCTTCAGGCGTTCCAAAAGCATTCCCATTAAGAATAGAAACCAGCTTTTAAAAAATAATTGCAGATCACAGAGACCAAGACATTTTCCTGAAGGAAACAAAATATAAAATTTCAGCAAAGTAGTTTTAGTTAGATTCCAGACAGAAGTTAGATAGAAGCCCTAGATGCATTTCTTTTTTTCCTGGTAGAACCTCAGTGAACCAAGCTAACAGCATTGATCCATACAAAGAATTCCACATCTGGAAAGTCTTTGCTCCGTCTGTGGCAGCTTTTCAGCCTCTCGTTCTTTCTCTACCATTTCCCATGACTTCAGCTTACCTTGCTTTTGTTTTCTTTAGTGAAATTATTTAACCCTTAGGGATTCAGGTTTTGTTTTGTTTTTTAAAGAGAGCAAGGAAATACCTCGTAATAATTTCCTGATTCCCTAGAATATACCCAATTTATATTTCTTTAAGTGTCTACATAAATTGTATAGATAATAATAAATATAAATATCTGATAAATTCCATTGAATTATATATAGACACACAGTGTCTACCTTTGGTTTTCATTTTAATGGATTTAATATGGGTCTTTATCTTCCAATTTAAGAGTTTTATTTTGTCTCAAATAATAGAAGCTAATATCATGGAGCACATAGAAATAAAGTTACATATTAGTATCACTGATAGCATAAACAATAGAATAAGGGGAAAAGGTTTACTACCCAATCTTTATCTCACTGAATTTCCTCCTATTCCTTGACTAAGTCATATGGTGTTGATGTTTGAGGGTTTTTTCTCTTCACCGTCTTTACATTTTCTCTTCAGAATCTCACCCAACTAAATAAATACAAGAGTGCTTCTAAAAGTTCGTGGAAAAATAGAATTACACAACGGTCTAAATCTTTCCATGAACTTTGTGAAGATCCCTCATATATGTCTGCACAGTCTCCAGCCCTCACCACTCAGGAAGATGCACACGTCATTCCAGCTGCCCCTGACTCGGTCACAGGGATACCCACATTCGCATGTCCCACACTTTGCCAGCGCTGCTGCATTTTCCTAAAACTTCCTTTTATACCATCTTTGCATTTTCATATTTGCCTCCTCTTCGAAGCCTTCCAGAATCTCCGCTGCTCAGAAATCAGCATTTTTTTCTCAAACTCTCAAACATTACATCAGAACTTTTCATAAGGTTTTTAATCCCTTTATGCCCTTTAATATCATTATTAATACTTATTTTCCCCATGATATAATAAAACCTATGTCTGATTTATCTCTGATGTCTTGCACATAAAGGATACTCAATAATTATTTGATTGAAAGAACAATGGCATCTTTAATTGAGAATAAAGGCATACCTTTTTAATGCAGTGTTTCTTAAAGTATGTCTCATAATTTTCTAAAATGCTTGTTTAAAAATTCAGATTCTTGGATGCCTGGCTGAGTCAGAATCCCGTAGGCCCCCAAATCATGAATGCTAATACACTCTCCAGGGAATGCTTATCAGCATTAAAGTTTGAGGATCACTGGTTAATGTCAGTGGAAGTTTCCCACTTCCTCCTCCACGTGCATATAATATATATAATATATCCACGTACATATAATCTCAATTTGTACTTCAAAGTTTTACCAAAATCCTAAGGCTTAAGACAAATCATGACTCTGAATGGCTACCGAAAGGACATATTTTATTATAAACACAACCAAAAATATATCTGTATTGCCATATAGGGCGTTGAGCTTATAAAACTCTTTAAAACTCTACCTTCAGAGAATTTATAGTCAAGGTGAGAGAAAAGACACATAAATATGAAAACTTACTGAATAAGCAAAGTCACTAAAGATACTCTGTGTGTCATATAGGTGCACATAGCCGCCTTAGCAAACCTACTCATTATCCAGTCCCCCAGTGACAACAACCTTTTAAAGTAATGACAATAATTCCATGTGTAGACATGGTGGAGAGAAAAAGACAACAGAGACCCTGCAATGAGAAACTGAGTGTCACCTGCTGCCTTGTTCATGCAGTAATTACATGTTTATTTTTTATTGGGACTAGGTTCTTATTTAAATATAAATATCTCTACAGCCGTATACCCACTTCTCTGCTCTCAGGATCAGACTTTATTCACATCTTGGAATAGCCCAGTGAGTGTAACCAAGCACCTGTCCAACAGGAACTCTGATCTCTATGAGATGGAGAGAGTTTGGGGGTAAAGAAGTAATAGATCACCATGGAGTGGTGGCAGTGGACAGCCAGACAACAGAAGGACTGAATGCTTCAGGGAAGAAGTCGCAGGAGTGAAGATGTTCACAGAGGCAGGCAGGGAATGACACAAGCAAACATCACCTAATTTGCAGTTTTGAAATCCTAGAAACAGCCCCAGTGATGCTGCAAAATCACTGCCACATATTGCTAAAAAACCGATATCAATGGTATAATACCTTAGTGAGGCTACAATCTTTAGCTCCCTCTCAGTGAAACCTAAGGTCCCTCCTCCAGGTTAATTCAAGTCCAGCCAAATGTCAGCCCATGCAATTCTCTTCCAAACCCTCTATCTCTCCCACTTCCTCTTCCCGCCACTAGAAAGTTGAGGGCCAGCGATAAAGGGAGAAAGGACCGGGAACAAGTGTCGTTGGATGTGCTGCCTTTCCTGCCTCTCCTGTTTAGTTGTCTCCCGATTTCCTTATTGTAGACCTTGAGAACACGTCTTTCGAGTTTGCTGACAGCCTGCTGGCTAAGTGGTAAGGTACTCGAGATATTCTGACATTTAGCAGAGGGAGAGGTCACTTGGGCTAGAGCCATCCAGAGAGGATCTGGGGAAAAAGAAAGCCTTGAAAAACCTGAAACGAAGATCTGAGGCCAGGGAAATGGTGTTGGCAGAGTTAGGACAGTGGGAATGCACAAGGCACGGTGATGCAATCGTGAGCCCAGCCAGCTGGGGCCCAGAGTTTGTGTTTGGAAGGAAGAAGACTGGAAAAATGGGATGGGTCCAGACTCCAACAGGCCTCGGAGAGTGGTTATAATTTGTACTAAGAATACTACATCTTATTAAAATAATCAGTGGTATTACCCCAGCTGCAAAGATCTAGACATCTTTATTCTTAACTCTTTATTCAGTAGTAAAGGAAAAAGAGACAGAAACGGTTCTTTTTAAAGGATACATTACAATAGCAGAAACCTTTTGATAACAACTACAATCATTATCAATAAAAGATCTTTAATAGGTATACATCACAGGGGATCTAGTGACTGGGTGAGAAAAAGGTCAAGATTTTTCAGCTATGCTTTCGCTTTTGGTGATGCATTTTTAAAACTTGAGTTCTACTTTATAATTCAACCATTACTCATGATAATCAAGAGCAAGTGGCACCATTAAGATAAAGAAAAGGTAACATAAAAATTTAAAGAACTAAGAAAATAGCTGCTTCTAAAGATCTTGAAATTCCTAACTGATTTCAGAGCAAATCTTCCTCCTAAGAAATGCTAACCATTCCCTAAAAAATAGGAGGTCTACTTTAAAATAACCATATTTAACATTTAAATGGCAAAATTGCAAAACTGCCTGTTCTGTTTCCTGCCACCATCTATCCTTTGTTTTTCTTTGAATATTTCAGTTTTCGATGTTCTTGCATCTTTGACAATCTAGTCTTAGTGCCAGATGTGAACTGCTCATTTTGCATGAAATTCCAAATTGCAAAAATACTTCCCTTTCCTTTAGACGTTTTTTTGTTTATTTTCAATTTCCAATTGAAATATAACAATGCTTACTATGTTGCTTTTCCATGTAAATAACAAATGAGAAATGTGCAAATGCCAACAGTTATTTAACTCAGAGGCTTATTAAAAATTCTACAAAACACCGTTTGACCTTTTCTCTTTATCTAGAACTACTCAAACAATCACTGTCTCTTGATACTTCAGAGCAGGGTTTGGTGATCAATTTTTTGTAGCCCCTACCATTTAAAAATATAATAAAAGTAAATTACTAGAAAAAATAAGTTTTAATATAAGTTAAAAGTTAAAAAAAAAACACAAAAATTAGATGCCGAAGGTTTTTTATCAGCAGATTCAAAAGACATAAAATTACTCTGTCAGACCACTAAAAGAAGTATAAGTTTTAATATAAGTTAAAAGTTAAAAAAAACACAAAAATTAGATGCCAAAGGTTTTTTATCAGCAGATTCAAAAGACATAAAATTACTCTGTCAGACCACTAAAAGAAGTTTCTAAATGCTTCCTCTGATTTCTGTGGTCATTTCTGACCATCTGTCTAGACCCTGACCAGCCATTGACCACATATTAAATAGTTTCAGAGATCAAAAAGTGAGGGAAAGTTAGGGTCAGAACTTCCCAAGTCTCCAGTTCAAGAGATTAAGCAGTGTAGGTATCAGATTTCTTTGATTGCCACCATGTTTCTTAAATCTATTAGTGAGGGGGTTTCACCTCCCATTCCCCAAAAAAGGAATTTGTCCAAAAGAAGCACTTGCTAAAAACCTCCACTGCCCTTCGCCATCTGCTTTTTCCTTCAGGCTCCAGCGTGCTCAGCCTTCCCCTCAGATGCCCTCTTGCACGTGAAGTTTGCACTGTCATCTCCTGTACAATTTTAACTCATGCAAATGGATCATGATGTTCCATCTCCAGCAATTCTATTTTTCCTTTTCTCAAGGGCTTTCTTTTCTCTTTCTTCTCCCAACTTGTCTTTCTTTAACTTTTGTGCCAACCGGAAGAGTAAGAGTTTCACTTTTTGCCTATTTTACTTTTCTTGTTTAAAACACTTAGGAAGAGGTTTGGGGCTTACTTTTTATTTGGAAGAGACTGTGAAAATTGTATGCTCTTTTGCTGCTAATTTTTTTTTTTTTTTTCCTTTTTGTCTTTTTTCGTGTCCGGCAACGGATCGCAACCCTCAGTGTCATGCCCGTACCGGACCGGGACCGGCAACGGGATCGCAACCCTCGGTGCTGCGCCCGC
>NW_007727799.1:338960-344416 GCF_000696425.1 Galeopterus variegatus | reverse complement strand
CGCTGCGCTCCCAAGCGGTGCACTGTAGCAGTGCGCCACCGGGCCGGCCCATTTTGCTGCTAATGTTATCAAAATGCCTGTTCGCTTAAATTAGTATTTTTTAAGACTCTATTGTAGGTCTTGAAAAGGCATATATATCCATACAAATAACATGTCTTAATATAATAATGCAGTACATGAATAACCTATCATTATTGAATTGAATTTTTTATTCTTTTATACTGCTTGAATTGACACTAATAATTATCAACTGGACAATTATTATGGATAAAAAACATTTTTATTTCTCTTGAGTAATACCCAGGAGTGGAATTAGTTGGTAAGGGTATATTTAACTTTACAGAAAACTCCCAAACTGTTTCCAAATTTGTTGAAACATTTTACATTCCCACCAGCAATGTATAAGAATTCCAGTGGATAATTATTGAGTGTTTCATGATACCATTCAAATTAATTTTATTATTGATAATATCTGCACTGACAGTTATAATTTGTTCCAATTAACACAGCACTGAGTATGTCATTTTAATATGTACACACTCTAAGCTAGTGATTATTCTATAAGCAGCAATTCGCTCCCTGTTGAGAGAAGGACCACCTTCCCCTCACCTCTCTGTGAAGGTTTTCAGAGATTCAGGGTTCCAAAGATTTGCTTTTTTAGAGAATTTTCAGGGATATCAAAGTCTGAACAATGAGCTTCTATTTCCCAATTCTATCACTTCTATATATTCTGTGAAATGCTTATTCATAAAATCCATCAAGTTTTCAATTGCGTTGTTTCTGTTTTGCTTTTTGATTTGTAAGAGTGCTTTACCTATTATTAATATTAACACTCTATGGGTTATTAATAATGCAAATATTTCCCCCAGTTTATGTATTGCTTTTTGTTATCTCTCCCCAAAATTCCATCATGCACCATGTGGTTAATCTCACCCCTCCCTTACCCCATCCCCAGCCTCTTGCAAGCACTGAGCTGGTCTCTGTTACTATAGTTTTGCCTTTTGTAGAATTATCTACACATGGAAAAAGGTGCTATTAATATTCTCATACAAATGTTTGTACAAACATATGTTTTTATTTCTCCTGAGTAATACCTAGGAGTGGAATTAGTTGGTAAAGGTATATTTAACTTTATAAGAAACTTCTAAATTGTTTCCAAATTGAACTATTTTACATTCCCACCAGCAATGTATAAGATATCTCTTTGTGACACGCCAGTTCAAACCTTTTGCCCATTTGTTAAACTGTGGTTGGAAGAAGAGGACAGTCACAAAACTTCTTCTACAAGTCTTATGTTTTACTCCTACATATAGGTCCTTGGTCCATGGTCCATTTAGAATTAGTGTTTGTTTAAGGTTTGAGGTAAGGGTCGAGGTTCCATTTTTTACATATGGTTATCCAATTGCTTCAGCACCATTTTTTGAAAAAGATTATCCTACCCCATTGACTTACTTTGGCACCTTTATGAAAAAATCAACTGATCATGTAGGATGGATCTATTTCTGGAATCTTTCTTCTGTTCCTTTGGTCTACATGTCTATCCTTAAATTAATTACCACTTTGTCTTGATTACTGTAGCTTATACTGTCTTGACATCAGGTAGTGTAAATCCTTCAACAACACTCTTCTTTTTCAAAATCCTTTTAGCTCTTTTAGGTCCCTTGTATTTCCATATAAATTTTAGAATCAGCTTGTCAGCTTTTAAAAAACAAAACAAACAAACAAACAAAAAACTTGCTGGAATTTTGTTTGGTTTTGTGTTGAATCTATAGATTAATTTGGGAAGAACTGACATCCTAGCAATATTAAGCCTTCAAATTCATGAACATGATATGTCTTCTCTATTTATTTAGGCCTTTAATTTCTCTTGGCAATGTTTTATAGTTTCCAATGCACACTAAAAATATTTTTGAACAATATTTTGTTAAATCTATCTCAAGTATTTCAGATTTCTTGACCATGCTGTAAATGGTATTTTCTTGTTTTAATTACTAAATGTTCATTGCTAGTATATAGACATAAAATTGGTTTTTTATATATTGACCTTCAATCCTGTGACCTTGACAAACTCAATATTTATTTCTAGTTCATCTGACTAAAGATTGATCAATTTATTGATCTCTTCAGAGAAGCAGCTTTTGTTCTTCTAAATTGTTTGGTTTTGATTTCAGTGGTTTCTGCTCTTATCTTTATGATTTCCTTTCTTCTGCGTCAGGTCCAGAGTGGCCTTTATTCCAGGACTAATTTAGCCCCACTACTGAGGCATGCCTCTTCTGGGGATTTCACATCTCGTGAGGTCTCTTCATGCTGACTGGTGGGAACACAAACTATTCCAGCCCTGTGTGAACTCCAGAAAGTGACTTCCCACTCATTTTTCCAATGCTTCTTTCCCAGCTTTGGAGAGTTTCTTCTCAAGCCTATGCAGATCAGTATTCAGCCAAAGGCTTGGAGAGACCCCTCTGCAGAGCTCCAGAGCCCACTCTTTGTGCTGCTCCTTCTTTGTTACTCTGCCCTGAAAATTCTACCTGCCTCAGTTTCCCTCAACTCTGATGTCTGTCATCTCAAGACTGCCAGGATATGTATGGTTTTCCGCTCTCTACTATGTGTTCCAGAAATTGCCCCCTTGTAGGGGGTTGGGGTTGGAACAATGATAGGGCTCATTTATTTTTTTAAAAAAACCTTCTCTCAGAGGTCACAGTCTTGCACAGTCTATTGTGCAATTTCTGAAAAACTTTTTTGGCTTTTTCTTTTTGTATATTCAGTGAGTGTGTCTGTGTATGCGTGTGTGTATCAGCAGGATCCCTTCATGCACAGAAACTAAGTCAACCTGCAAATAGTTTTTTCACAAGAACATTCAAGCCTGTTGGTATTGATAATGTTATGGATCTTGTCACAATACATGATACTTATTAATAATATGGTTGAAAGGTAGTAATCAGTAGGTTATATTAACATAGAGAAATATTTGGTTTCCTGTTTGGTCTGACTTTTCAAGCATCCCTGAATGTATATACTTGAGTATAGTGTGCAGATGTTATCCAAAATTGCTTTTGATTTTATTATTAGGCATATTACTTGAGGTAATTGATAACTGTTATAATCCAAAGGGAAATGACGTCTGGCATTCTTTATGGACATTTGTGGCAATGAACATACACGAAGGTAAAATAAAACATTCAAGTTTTTTGTTTGTTTTTCAGAAGAAAGTCTTATAATTCAGAATCAGCAAGAGATTGTTATTTTTTATCCCAATCTCAATAAACTAGGCAGGATGAACTGGAATAAGCACAATATAAAAGCAGTTCAAGCAGTCATAATAGATTCTAAATCTGAGTGAGCAGAAAAGTTACATCACTATAGTTCTATGTCATAATGCTGTACTCTAATTATATACTGAAATTTTACACTGTGAAGAATAAAGAATAGAAAGTAAAAGGATAAAGAAAGAATAAAAGAATTTTTAAAAGAAAATGAATAAGAGAAAGGAAATTATTTCCCCCTAAAGTAACTTTTAGCTAAAATTTATTTTGCCATTAGCTATTCTGTTCTTGCTAAGACAATGTACGTTGTAGATGTATTATTTCTTTTCCATTATTTTTGGTTTCCTTGTTGATTTTTCTATACAAATTTAAAATATTTTAACCTTCTGAAATCACAACATAGAAGAAAATCTGGAATCATGACATAGAAAAAAAAAATACTGGGACATCACGACATCCTCTTTCTCTTCTCCAGTGTCTTTTATTCCCTGCCTCTCTGCCAAAAATTCACATAGAGAAAACTAGAGTCAATGGAAAAGAAATAATGAAGAGAGGAGTAAACCAAAACAAACAATGAACAACTCCAGAAACATGTTCAAAGCAACTTGAAAATAGTTTGAGGAAAACAAACAAACAAACAAACAAATGGCCAGTTATATTTACTAATAGTTAATATTTTGTGGACGTATTTTTTCAGAAGTGGAATGAGATCCACTAGAGTCCAGCAGAGCTGTTTAACATTTTTGTTTCACTACAATAGGAGGGGTGAGGCCCCACCCTGTGACCTTCTGGTGTCCACTTCTGTCCCCCTCTCTAGACAAGAATGACAGATCTAGCCAATCCCCTCTTTACCAAGTGAGAAAATGCTATCCCAAGATGTCAAGAGACAGGACTGAAATTAAGTCCCCTTTCTCACAGGCAAGGTGACTTTTCTTAGCCCAGGTTGAGATCCTTGCTTCAGAAAGTGTAAGAAGTAACTGAGATTCAGCAGTCAGAAGGGAAATAAGGCATTGCTGCATAAGTCAGGAAGAGAAGAAAGTCCTTCTCTCTTCCTTAATATTCACTTCTTGTTCTATTATACCTTTTTGCCTTATACATTTATTTAAGAGTATGCCTCCAAACACATTGATTTTGCTCTGAAAGATGGTACGATTTGGGTATATATCAATTAGAAATTGTACAGCAGTAGTCTCTGAACTTTGACCACTAGCTCCTGGCAGGAAAATTTTCTGAGCATAGAACCCCAGTATATGCATTTATTTATAAATTTTGTCTGTAAATCTCTGTACTTGTGTGTTTTGTGCATTACACGAAAATAGAAGTATTTTTTAAACTATATACATAGATTTAGGTATACATTCTAAGATTTTTCTCCCTGGCTTCCAAGGAGAATCTTGTCTACCCCTAGGTCAGAGATAACTGATTTAAAGAAAATCATCACTGTGGTCTATCCATCTATGAAGACCAATAGATACTAACAGGTAGTGTAAGCCACCTTGACTACAGCCCTTGGTCAAGAACATGTAACAGAGTTTATCACAAAGGAGATTCTCAAATTCAGTATAATCCTTAGGGTACCAAATGTAGAAGCAGATTAAAAAATAAAATTGCCACTGGCCAGAGCAAATATGCTTGAGAGAGTCACATTACATAAACATTTCAGAATGCAAGCAGTCATCAGCTACATGTGACCCACATGCTACATGTTAGCTATCGGAGTAAACAGAAACCATTTAGACATCACAGAGCGTTACTGAGGTTTCATACTACAAATGCTCCTTGTCATGGAATATCTACATAATGGAGAACTTCTTTGGCTGAGTTACAGCCCTCTGGGCAGACCTATTGTGCGGGTCACAAGGCCATTCACTAAGTGCACTGTCTTGTTGCAGGGGCTGCATCGTTCATAGGGCTTTACCAGACGGGGTTTTAATAGTTTTCCTCCTGAGCCAAAGACCCAGATCTAGACAAGTCATTGACTCAATAAACTGGCTATTTCCCATCATTACTCACATTATTTTGAAAGAACCTACCAGCACTTTGGGCAGTCCAATGTTCTAATTGATCCAAAGAGGGCTTAAATGAGTTGCGTTAGCAAATGAGAGTGGCCATAAACCCAAAGTGGATTTATGCTACACAGTCTTGGAAAAAAGGTCTCCCTGATATTAATTAGATCAAAGAAGATGGGATCTAAAA
>NW_007727799.1:334931-338289 GCF_000696425.1 Galeopterus variegatus | reverse complement strand
GATTTATTAAATGGAAAATATTAGAGACTACTTGAGCAACAATCTCTAGCTTAATATATACACCAGAACCTTAGCTCTCCAGGAATTGAAAGAGTTTGCCCAGCTTCCCAATCGAGAGCAGCTCCGCCAGTGGCTGGAACTAACCCTTTCTCACAAAAACAAGGAACTGTGAAGGTATGAAAGCAGAATGTCGCTATTCTCTTCTCTTATAATTCCCAGTGGGATCTTGAAAACCCTCATATGCACACTTCCCCTACTTGCCAAGCTGAGATAACACAAATAATAAAAAATTGTCTTCACTTCTGGCTGTCACAGAAAAAACTAGTATTATTTGAAATTCGTGGAAATATAATTTGAGGAATTATTCTATAAACGGTAGATTCAAAAAGCACTTTTTTCTGGGTGCAACATTTCTAATGACCTACAAAGAAAGCAAAAATAATAATAATTTTAAATTGGCCATGTTTTAGAATGGTTTTTACATCACACCCATGACATGCGGCTGAGATTCACCAGTAAGAAGTTGAAATATCCTCACAATAAAATTTGGGATTAATGATTATTCAGAAATGAGGATCCAAGTTGCCAGCCCTATTCTGGGTTATGGGAAAATCAGTAATAAAAGTCCGCCTTGCTCAAAAACATTAATTTGCTCTTCTCTTCCCCAAATAGTTTGTCAATAGAAGTTATATCTATGTTGTTAAGTTTTCTCTTAAAAGAAAAGCATATAAACCTCTTAGACAGGTTTGGTCCGTAGATCATTCTACCTAATGGAACCTGTACCAAGAATAGGTATGTTTTTCTAATACCTACTGTGAGGAGTTACAATGAAGAAACAAGAGTATTGTCCTAGAGAGGGAGTGGTGCAAAGGAGGAGGATTGTTTCAGAATACTTTGAAAACCAGACCTGAGTGCCCTATCATTGAACAGGCTGCCTTGAACTAGACCTTTGTTCTCCTGGCTCTTTGCCCTTCAATTTCCATAGCTGGATGACCTAAAACCCATCTGCAGACTCAGGCTTCTTCCACACCCTACGTCCCATTGGTTATGTTATTTGGCTAAAATTAAGGAGCTTTGGCCCATAGCTTAGTATCAAATGAGCCTAGATATCACTAATGGGTCACTGTCATTACTATCATTGTTAACTTCAGATTAATCAAATTGATTGGGAAGCTAATGAGCTTTGGAAGTAGACAGCACTGGGTGTGAATCCTGGATCTTCCAATTGTTATTCTCAAATCTCTCCTTTGTGAGCTTCAGTTTCCTTATCTTCCCCTAAAGGGAAGATAATAACACCTATACTGTATTGCTCTGATGAGTCACGGGTCTACATACAACTTTAGAAGAGTTTCTGGTCCATCATAGGTACTCAATAAATATTATTTCCTCTTTATTGCCTGCCCCCCCACCTTCCTTTCTGTGTTTAGGTATAGAAAAGCTTCCAACCATTATATTCAGTCACTGTGTGTGACTCAGTGTCAGCTGTTGATATTCATGCTGGGAATGACTGCATGTCCCTGACTTTGTCATAGATCTAGATTGGAAATTTAGATGAGGCCAGCGCCTAGGAGGAGTTAGGAATCCAGGCTACATTTTCCTTTGTTCTCATAATGCTTTGGACATGCTTGTATCGTGAAACTCATCACACTAATTTGAAATTGTTTGTGGCCAATGTGATATCTCCTCCTCAAGGACAGGTGGTGTCTAATTCATCCTCGAGTTCCACATGCCTACTACAGCGTGTGGTGCAGGGCAATGCTCATGCCGAGTACTTCATGCCCTTCCTCTGCAAAAAGGGTCCAGATGGACCTGGCCTGTTCAACCTGACCAGACACGTGTCAACATGCTTCAGATCTCTTTGAAGGAGAAATGCGTGCGTGTGTGTGCGCACACACACACACACACACACACACACACAGACTTCAAGGGCTTTGTTCTAAAATGGAACTAGGTACTAGGCAATCAAATTTTTTGAATATTTTTCTACTTGGAATTGGCTCTCACAGGCACAGAGGTCCGTATACTTCAGCGGTTAGTATTCACTGCCTCCTAATCTATGCCCTGCCCTATGATAAGCCAAAAAAGTGGGTGTCTTCCAAGAAGTACAGTCTTCATTGGCAAGAATCACGAGCTTTAATAATTTGGGAGCAATACAATTTAGGCCATATGGGTTATGAATAAGCAGTGGTAGTTATAACTCATGAGCACAATCTATTTTCATAATCATCTTTTGTATAATTAAGTTGTCAAAGATATGAGAAAGAGGACACATGTTGTAGAAATGTGAAGACTCAGGAGATTGTGTGGGTTGAAAATGACTTCACATATAAAAATAATTATGGTAATAATTAGCATTTGCATGGTACCTGGCAATTTACAAAGTGCTTTTACAGCATTATCTCATCTTGCAAAGGTTATGAACTGGCCCTTAAGACACTATCTTATGCCAGTATTAAACTTCCCTGCCAAACCTTGAAAGTTATAAGACAGGATTTGGGGGACAGTGAGAAAGGAGAGGATTAATAATGCCTTAAAAGACAGAAAATCTGCCAAATTCATTGGCATAGAAATAGATTTACTTGGCATCTTAGAAACTTAAGAGCATAGCTTGTAAAAGAAGGAGTTAGCTCATGTTTTGATTTCATAGTGTTTGATGCTTTTTAAAAATTCTTTTGGGTTGAGTTTTGATATGCAATTATAATGATGAAGTTTACTTACTTGGAACTAAAAGATTCACAAAAAGGGGATATTTGAACCTTAGAGGCAAATCCTAGAATTACTTGATGAGACTATTAAATATAGGTAGAAGCGTCCTTAGAGGGAAGATGTGAGGAGCTGGTTAATATTTTGTTTAAAACGCAGGTATCCCTTTCTTACGGAGAATCCAGATTGGTTTGCAGGGTGCTATTTCCAGACCTATCTTCCTTCCCACAACCACGACTCAAGGTTGCACTTTCTATTTCATAAACAACCTAATCTCAAACCGTGAGCTAATAACATGCAGATGATTAATAAAAATGCAAATATTAATAAGAACCACCTTGAAAGCTGAAGCCAGCTCTACCTGCCAGCCCTGCTCTCCCTCCGTGCCCCCTCGCCTCCTGCCCTGCCTTTCCCCCCCGAAGCTGCTGCCAGGTGGGTGACCTGGGTCGCCCGCGAAGGCGAGGCACGTTCTTGAACAGACGATCAGCCGCATGGACCAAGTCAAGCGACGGGATTACCCAGGAAGCCAGAAGCATCTAGACAGCCACGACTGCAGCTCACGTGTGAGCCTTTCCAGATGTGGCGCCTGCAGCGGGCGCCGCCCGGGGCCGCAGTGCGCGCCGCACCGCCCGCCTGCTGAGCTGAGCGCAGCGCC
>NW_007727799.1:324068-333931 GCF_000696425.1 Galeopterus variegatus | reverse complement strand
GCGCCCGCCGGGGCTGCGCTGAAGCCCGTCCCGGAGCATGGGGGACCCCCAGGCCCACGTGATGGCCCGGCCCCTGAGAAGCGCTCTGCGGAGGTCCTTTAGTGACCACATCAGGGACTCCACGGCCAGAGCCCTGGATGCAATTTGGAAAAACAGCAGAGACAGACGGCTGGCAGGTGAGGGGCGGCGGTGGGGGGTATTTCTTTAAATGTAATAACCCAGAGACGCAGTTATTAACTCGTGTCATGAATGACCTCACCGGCGGGGCCAAGTTCATCACTGTCATGGCAACGTTTTCAGGTTCCGTTACTCTGCTATTTAACGTTTCTGGAGTGCTGGGGCTTTTGGTTTCTGTGGCTTTTGTTGGTTTGTTTTGTATTTCTTTGGTATGCTTCTCTGGTTACTGGTCTGATGATTCCTAGATAAGGTTTTATGAGAGGCTTTCTCTGCTATTTAACGTTTCTGGAGTGCTGGGGCTTTTGGTTTCTGTGGCTTTTGTTGGTTTGTTTTGTTTTTCTTTGGTATGCTTCTCTGGTTACTGGTCTGATGATTCCTAGATAAGGTTTTATGAGAGGGCTGTGTTTTTTGGTTTTTTGGTTTCTGTTTTCAACCTTGAAAAGAAAAGCAAGGTCCTTTGAGTGTCAGATCAGTGGTGATGCACAGCCCCAGGCGCAAGCTCTGCGAAGGGTCAGCCTCGGCCTGGTCTGGGGGGGGAGGTGACTTGGCGTGTGCACAAGAGAGACGTCCAGGGCTGAGCAGCAGTGCGGTGATGGGCGCTGCCCGGGGACAGCCTGCTGCTATCTCCAGTGGCAGCCTGGAGCTAGCTGCTCGGAGTTCCAAGAGGGCATCGGGATGCCAGAGGCAGGCGTTTGAAATATAAGAAAACAAAATACAGTGGTGCAGTTCCAATGTTCTAGGGCTCATGTCACAGCCACCAAATGGCAGACCGTGTTTGCATGGGGACAGTAAGGAAAGGGGGCTTCTGCCTGATTCTGGGTAGGAAAAACATTCATAAATTGATATAAAATAGGATCTTGCTATAATAAGAAAAAACTCTCCAGATCCAGGAAAGGGACCCCAGCAGTGTTTTATGGCTCCTTCTTATTCGCTCGCTAAATCTGTGTTCTCATGTTATCTGCAAGGATGGGTCAAAGATTATGTTTTCTTAACCCTTTCGGTTAAGCCTATTGTTCTCCATATACTGAATGAAGTTCTGAATTGCTAAAAATATTAGAAGTGGCCTCCAAGGGTCAATCCAGATTTCTGTGCTGTGTTGTTGATAAAAGGTCATTTGACTTTCACATAATCGTCCTGACATGACTTGAAGAGAGGAAATTTAAGGTGTGTGATTGCGATAAAGTGGATTATGAGGATAACATGCTAGTTTTATACCATCATAGGCTGTAAGGTTTTTCTGAATGTTCCTGAAAATCTTTCTCTCTGTTAAACCAAATGCTATCGCCCAGGACAGGGAAGGCATTAAACAATGTCAAGTCTAACCATGAGGCAGGAGAGAGAGGACAAAATATTTTAAATTTAGCCATTTTATTATTGCTTTAGAGTGTAAAATGTGGCACCTTAAAGAAATCCAACTTTCCAATAACTTTTTTTTAAGGTGTATTACCTAGTGACAATAATTTGCAATTGGCCAGAAGGAGTTTAAGAGATCAGAAATGGGAGCATAAAATTCGCAACCAAAATTGGTTAACCCTTAAAAAGAAAAGGTGGTTCCTTCACTGTGGTCTTATTTGATAAATCCATTGCTGCAAAAATGGAAAGATTCTACAAACAAAGGTCTTGTTAAAGACAACACAAAATATCTTATTGTAGTTTGATATTTTAATTTAAGAGTAAGACTAATTCACACATCTCTGCTTCCCAGACATCCTCTTATATTTTAATAAATGAAGAGTTTTTGACACTGATGACCTCTAAGAATAAGGACCTTATCCCTGCAAAGCTGCCGTCTCTTTCTTCTCATTTGTCTGTTAGATATTCATGGTATATTTGGAGTCAAAATGCAGCAGCAAATAAAGACTCATTAATGAAAAACACTGAGAGAAAAAGGGTAACTTTTTGTGTGTGATGGAAAACAAAACGTTTCCACAGCTCTAGCAGCAAATGCGATCTTTGCTGTCTGAGGTCCACTGGGGGAAGGAATTCTTCAGGTTGCCTGGGCTTCCTAAGAGGAGTATGGAGCTCATAGGGAATTCACACGGTGGAGAATCCAGGTATTACACACCTGAAAAGAAAGGGCTTTGGCTATGACAACTGGCTGATTCCTGGAGACCTGCAGACTTTCTGTGTCTTCCCCAGCCCTTGGCTGGTGGCTCAAAGCTCCATCCATGTTGTCAAATGGAGACTGACCTGCTGCACAACTAAATCTCAAGAGCACCTGCTTGCATCCCTTTCCCTCAGACTTCTCCTCTGCCCTCAACTTTTCCACTGACCAAATGCTGCATAATAGCTGCCAATTATCCAAAAAAGTGACTTCTATTAACACTGGAGAAAAATCTTTCTATCATACCACTTTGCCTTCGCTTGCAGTATCGAGGGTAGTAGAAAGTCCAAACCTCCCTCTTCCCTTTAGATTGTGAAATAAATGAGGGGATGGGCAAATACTGTTATGAAGGCTCTGGAGGAAAATACTTNCTCTCTCTCTCTCTCTCTCTCTCTCTCTCTCTCTCTCTCTCTCTCCCCTCTCTCTCTCTCTTTCTCTCTCAAACACACACACACACACACACACACACGTCTCTCTCTCTCCATAGTTCAACTAACAAAATGGAAAATAAGGAAAGCAGGATATAAAATCATAAGTAAGAGATGACAAAGTAAATAACAAAAAACACAGGGATAGGGAAAAAATTATGTATCATATCTGGAAATTAGAGAAATATATAAAGAAGAAAAACAAAAATGATTCAGTTCCTAGTTCTGCTACCCCAAATGATGTCATGTACAAAAACATCATTTACATCTACCTGCCTTAAACTCCCTTCTATATAAAACAGGATTCTGTCTGCTATTTTTAAGGATCTGCAGGCTTCTACAAACAAAATACAGAATTTCCACTAGGAAAAGGCCTCCAGGTTGTGAGGAATGACAGAACGGATTGTCTTAATTGCATCTTTTACATTTGATCCCCTTTTTCTGCCCTTCCACAACTCACAGGGGTCTCTTACTCCTGTTCTCTCTACAACCATTATTCCCAAACACACAGGCACACTGTCTTCTTCCCTAAGAGCAGAGGATGACATTGAGTTTTCACTGAATTTGAACTTTGATTTTTTTTCTTTTTTTTTTAATTGAAACATGAATGATTATACATATTTGTGGGGTACAGAGTTGAATATCAATTCCTATGTACAGTCTGTGGTGATCAAATCAGAATAATTAGTATATTCAACATTACACAATGTAATCATTTTTTGTGGCCCTTTACCAATTTCTTGCTAACTCCCTCCCCTTTCCCACCTCTGGTAACCTCAGTTCCGTTCTCTTCTTTTGAAAGTTCAATGTCTTATTGTGATTGTTGTATCTTTCTTTCTTTTTTAATTTATTTGCTTTTTTTTTTAGCTCCCGCTTATGAGTGAGGACATGCAGTACTTCTCTTTCTGTACCCAACTTATTTCACTTAACGTAATTTTCTCGAAGTTCATCCATGTTGCTGCAAATGACAGAATTTCATTCTTTTTAATGGCAGAGTAGTATTCCATTGAGTATATATACCATATTTTCCTTATCCGGTCATCCATTAATGGACATCAAGGTTGGTTCCATATCTTGGCTATTGTAAATAGAGCTGTGATGAACATGGGAGTGCAGGTGTCCCTTCATCACGATGATTTCCATTCCCTTGGGTATATGAAGTAGTGAGATTGCTGGATTAGATGGTAGTTCTCTCTGTAGTTGTCTGAGGAAGTTCCATGTTGTTTTCCATAATGGCTGCAATGCATTTACAGAGGAAAACAGTCACTGGGCGATGGAGTAGACGGCCTTTCTGTGGGTGACTTGTGCATCCCTCTCACAGCTCCTCTAGGTCCGATCTAGGCACAGCTCATTCCTCTACTGCCTGCCTCCATCCCCTTTGGTGCAAGGACATCTTGGCATCAGGGTGCATTTTATTCCTGAAAACCAGTTGCCTTTTAATACTTTCATAGAAGGTTTCCTAGCATTTTTTGTGCTGACGGATCTCTTTAGCATTCTAATGAAGCCTGCAGATCACTTCTCAAAATATTGTTTTTAAATGTGTAAATAAAGTACATAGAATTATAAAGGAAACCAATTATAGTGAAATATAGTTAGCAAGATATTCAAAACACAAAATTGTGATATAGTAATATAACGTGAATGAGCTGTATAACAGGATAGTACATTTAAAATACAGGGAAATAAGTATGAAGTGAAAGATATTTTTCAACTAGTCAAAGATACCGGTATGCAGACTGCTGTTAGTTAGATTAAGAACATTAAACTGTGCATTAAACTGGTCCTTGATTCATCTCCTTGCCACGAACTGTTGTAGATAGGGAATACTGGGAACAATGTCCATATTGGGGTCACTGATGTGCAAACCTGCGACTTTACTGTTTGTTCCTACAACTTTGCTGTTTGGTGCTTGAATGACCAGAAAGCACAGAGTTGCCCAGTAGTTGAGCATCAAGGTCACATGAACTTCTGTGGATGGAAAAATAGCAATCATGTGTGATCTGGAGCAGGTTTGATAAAAACCATAACTGAAGAGTAGGAATGAAAGTAAATGATATTTTATGACATCTACAACAACTGTAATGTGATATGGAAAAGTCTGGTTTCCGTTGGTGACCAAATCACAGGGACAGCTAATACCATTGCAGGAGAAGGGGGTGAAGAGACAGTTTGCAAACATTCATATTGGAGGAAATGCTGAATTTCAGTTAGAGTTTAGTGAAAATAAAAATATAAATTTTCTTCATCCAAGTTCATAGACTCCCTGAATTCTATTCATAGACCCCAGATTACAAATCCCTGATGATACTTATGTGGCTTTCAAATTATTATAGTCGAAAATTCTCATAGACTAAGATGCTGAGTTTTCATCCAGATGCTGGCTGGAATTCCTTGACGTATATTTGACAAAGCTCCACAAACAAGCTTGAACTGTTGCATCAATAACACTGCCTCTAAGGAAAAGTAAAAGAAGCTAAAGTTGAGACTAGAAAAGGCTAGAAAGCCTGAAAGTAAGCCAAAACCCAAACTACACATGCACAGAAGCTTTCATCAGTTTGGACAGTGAAATAAATAAACTTTAAAAAATTAGTCTTTATTTAAGAATATCTACTAAGGTGAGAATTACTTATGTAATATAAAACACACTGATTCTAAAAAAGAATCTATTCTCTCTGCTAAGGAAAAAATCTAAATGCATCAACTTGTAGGAGACACATGGCACGGTGCTACGTCCACAGCTAAGCATTTAAGAGAAGGAAGAAAAGCTGAGTTGCCTATGAAGAGGGCAAGAAAACTTAGACAAATCTCAATCCATGTCAGAGTCAATGGACATGAAATAAATTCTTCAAGTATCTACATCAAGTTGGATCCCCCCGCGGTATTTTGAGTGTTTGGTATCATATGTCTTTTGTGAAATAGATTTGTACACTTCAATTGACCAGGTCTCCAATTCACCAGTAAAATGAGTGCTTGACACGCTCTGCAATTCAGTGAGGCACCGAGGACCCTGGCCTGCTTCCAGTGAAGGGCACCCACAGACATTGACTCCTCTGAACTGTTTTCTGCTCACTCAGTTCACGGTGAAAGCAAGTAAGGGCATATGTAATGCCTATTAACCATGAGTGATGTATGCCTCAAAATATGCAGGCTCCTCCAGTAAACAAAGACTTCTCTAATCACATGCAACACCACAGAAGGTTTTAAAGAGAGACAGCCATTAGGGATGCTTCATGAGACTCTAGGATGTGAGCGTGTATCTATTAAATCACATTTTACTATTTCAATAAAAAGAGGAGCATGTTGACGTCAGGGCCAGATCTGATGAGACAGAATATAACGTCGTGGCCAAGAGGGCTGGCTGTGACATCCGACTGCCTAAGTTTGAATCCTGGCTCTTGCACTGGGCAATTTTGGACAAGTCAGTCTGTTCCTCACCAATATAAAGAGGATGAGACTGATCTCTGTGTCATAAAATGGTTTAGGATTAAGTGAGCTACTATGCATTGTGTTCACAGAGGAGTTACTGGCACACAGTAAGCACTCCATCAGTTTTGGTTTTCTTTTTTCTCATTTTTCTTTCTTTATGCCCTACTTCCTAAGTCAGTTCCCTTGATTAGAATGACACCTCTATAATTTGCCTAGGGCTTTGGGCAAAAAAAAAAGTAAAAATAAAGTGTCGATAGTAAATGGAATTTATTGTTTTCTACCTCTGGAGAGAAACAGAGAAGGATCTCATGGAGGTGATTTTTGAGCAGACTTTGTGAACTCCAAGGTGAAATAACTTGAGAATTACTCTTTCTGCACATTGATGAGGGAATCCGTCCTTGTATATGAGTTCGTCAGGCTGGATATACAATATCAGAAAGTCTTCCCAAGCAAGTCGGAACCTGCTTTGAAAATTGCTGTACAGATGGAGCCAAACATGGACAAGAGCAGCAGCACCAGCAGGTCCCTGGTTTCAAGCATGTGGCTGAGCCCTGGTATGGGAAAAAGTGTGCTAAATGCCAGGGCTGCCACTTGAAAGGGATGTTTCGCACACCTCCCTTCCTGGAACAAAACTTCTGTGACTTTCTTTATTTAAAGAAGTGTGGATGAACGGTCTGCACATTGTGGCAAAGGTCACTGTAATTACAACTAGATGTGTTCAAAATCAAAGCTGGTAGGAGGGGCACATTCAATTGTCACGAGTCTGTGTAAGGATCCAAAACTATAGCACAAAGCAAAAACTGGATTTAAAAGAACATTCTTCTGGAAGTTCTCTATTCTAAGGGGATTACTTAGATATAGATTCAAGTTAAACTTGGATGTGTTTTTCAATTTGTGATTCTAGTCACTTACTTTTGATAATCATCTGTCCTTCTTGAACAAAGAGGATGTGCTGTCCAGATGGCACATGCTGAAGCCGTTTGTGTGTGGTGATGATGGGTGTGCATTGCTCCCTCTGTGCCCTTCCTCTGTGGTTCATGGGCAACCATTGATATTTTTGAAGCACTTGCCTGGAATAATTGATGAAAACTTAACTGTGAAAAAGTCCAAAGTTATGCATCCCCCTAATAATCAAACTTCACAACTGTGTATTGCTGGTGTTCTCAGGCACAGCCAGACTAGGCATGTGCCTTTTGTCATGTGATTTCAGCGTAGCACCTAGCAGTACGTGGCTACTTTGGATGCATTCTTTTTGAATGCCTACTTAGTGCCAGAACCTGTGCTGAGAGCTCTAAAGGCATTTTCTCACTTAATCTTCAAAATAATCCTGAGAAGTAGGTAGTACTATTTTTAGTCCCACTTCAGTTAGGGTATTTATTGGTAAAATCTTAAAACCCATTAGTGAGTGTCCATGGACAAAGCTCAGAAACCTCCTGATCTGTCAATCATCATTAATTAATCTCAAAAATATTTATGGAGTATCTATTGTATGAAAAACATTGTACTGGGCAGTGAATGACAAACAGGACAGACTTACAGTTCTTGCCCACCCGCCATAAGTATGACACCTGAATACTGCCTTTTAACTCGAGAGAACACCAGCATGGGTAAGTCGTAGAGTGTCTCTTGGGCACTGGGAGGTGTCGGAAATTCATCACCGATAGATTCGTTTAAACAGTGATTTTCAAGGGGATGGGAGAAGACACACTTGTAAGGGGCAGGGAGGTGTCGGAAATTCATCACCGATAGATTCGTTTAAACAGTGATTTTCAAGGGGATGGGAGAAGACACACTTGTAAGGGGCAGTATCAGAAAGCAGCATATGTAGCTTTTAAAAACATATGCAATAAAACTACTGTATTCTTAGCACAAGCTACACCTTGCAAAATAGTGAAGATAAAGACAGGAAGCATGGCCATGGGGGGCCAAGCTTGAGTATAAAGGTTGAGAAATGCAAGTTTAAACTGACCTGCAGGTCGCTGTGGGCCCACCTCCCCTATGATCAAAGAGTAGCCTCTGAACACAAATAAATAAATCAGAATATCTGGGTGTCCCCATAGAGCCAAGAGAAATCCTCTCTGCAAACTGGGGTCAGACAGGTTAGGGCATCTGCCCTAATGAACTGGCCATTTTCCTCTTCATAGGACAAGAAGACTTGTTCCACCCACAGTATTACGAGGTCATATCTTTAATTATTTTTTTTAAGATGAGATGCTGACCTGTTTTCAAAGTTTGAGTATACTAACATCTAAAACATGTCACTCTCTAAAGTGGGGTGCTCTTGGCTGACTTAGAAATCAGAATGAACTAAAATTGGAGGATGTGTATTTTGATTTACATGTGAGATTACGCTCAGATTTCAACATATGTGAGCAATAGAACTAAAATGGATTGTCCTAATTCATTTGTGATGCCGCAGAAATTTTTATAGAACCAGATTATAAGTCAGGACATCTTTTTTTTATATATTAACTTTAAGAAAGATATTCCTATTTGGCATTTTTAGAAGGAAAGAAAAATTGTGATGAATGAGTTGTATTAAAAATATGGCGTAATTACATTATTAATTATTTACTAGTCACGAAAGTTATGTCACACTATGAGCAGAAAAGTAGTTGAGGTAATGACATTTAAGGATTAAGTACACAATCATAGTGCAGCAATTCTACAGCTCCATATGCAACCTGACGTTAAAAAATTCTGGCCCATTTCAGATCAATGTCACCCGAGATTGCTTTCTATACTTTGAAAATTAATCATTACCTACCCAATGCAGAAGTTAATAAACCCAATGAGAAAATAACCAAAGGAGATATGAATTTGTATTGATATTGCTCTGACCAATATTTACATTTTTAATTAAAGCATATTGTGAATATTGACAATATATTCAAATATCATGGTCTCATTTTCTCTTTGAGGTGATTTCATTAGTATATTCCAAAAAAATCTAGTTAATTATGATTTCTTAGTCTTACCAGGAAGTTAGGCTGAAGGATAGAAAGAAAGTAGCCAAATTGTAAGGTTGACTATTTCATCTTCAAATAAGGTGCACAGAAACAGAGAATGTATGGGACGTTGCTTGTCCACTGTACAGTCAAGAAGGCAGGCCGAGCTCCCGCCAAAGCAAAGAGTAACTGTCAGGTCCGCCACCGGCCGACCAAACAGCCCTAGCCTCGTTCCTTTTGGTGGGAGAGCGAATGGCCTGGGATTCCTCTTTCCTGCCTGTCCCCTTTGGAAGGAGACAGGGGAAGAGAGCCGTGAAGAGAGGTGAGCACAGCCAACGGCCCCAACCAGCCCGTTAAAGGACACTCAGACTCGGTGGGGGTTCTGTTGAGGCAGTTCCGTTTATTTTTGCACAAGCACTTGCTTTTATAGGCAGATGGGGAGGGGAGATTTTAACATAATCCTATCAGCTTAAAGGTCAAGAGCATGCATCCTGTCTCGATGCCTAGCTATTGCAACCACGCAGTGTTCACGAGCACAGAAGTGCGTATTTGGCCAATAAGGGCTAAGGCAAGGTTCCCGCAGACACCCCCACCCTACTTCCTCCCCGTGTTGTCTTAGGCTGCCACATTAATACGCCCTTGGGGGCCCATAATGGCACCACTTGTAATGTCACTTAAGGTGGCGTTAGTTTTTAAGGCCCGACAAGTAACAAAGACGGGTTTTATGCTGGATGGGCATAACGTTTTATTAACTCCAAATTAGCTAATATTCATTGTGCA
>NW_007727799.1:289938-322138 GCF_000696425.1 Galeopterus variegatus | reverse complement strand
CCAGCCAAATGAAATTAGCACGTGCATGTTGACTCCTGCATAGCTCATGACTGGACAAATGGGATGATAAACCAGTGGGGGTGGGAAGGGGATGAGGAGACCAAACCCTCGGCACATGGGCATCAGTGTGATATCAGGCCTTCTAAAGTTTTGTTTCTTCTGGGCTGATCTTAATATTCTAAGAGCTATTCATTGTATTGGAACTGTGCAGAGGACTTAGTTANCTAAGAGCAGAGGATGACATTGAGTTTTCACTGAATTTGAACTTTGATTTTTTTTCTTTTTTTTTTAATTGAAACATGAATGATTATACATATTTGTGGGGTACAGAGTTGAATATCAATTCCTATGTACAGTCTGTGGTGATCAAATCAGAATAATTAGTATATTCAACATTACACAATGTAATCATTTTTTGTGGCCCTTTACCAATTTCTTGCTAACTCCCTCCCCTTTCCCACCTCTGGTAACCTCAGTTCCGTTCTCTTCTTTTGAAAGTTCAATGTCTTATTGTGATTGTTGTATCTTTCTTTCTTTTTTAATTTATTTGCTTTTTTTTTTAGCTCCCGCTTATGAGTGAGGACATGCAGTACTTCTCTTTCTGTACCCAACTTATTTCACTTAACGTAATTTTCTCGAAGTTCATCCATGTTGCTGCAAATGACAGAATTTCATTCTTTTTAATGGCAGAGTAGTATTCCATTGAGTATATATACCATATTTTCCTTATCCGGTCATCCATTAATGGACATCAATTGTGTTCACAGAGGAGTTACTGGCACACAGTAAGCACTCCATCAGTTTTGGTTTTCTTTTTTCTCATTTTTCTTTCTTTATGCCCTACTTCCTAAGTCAGTTCCCTTGATTAGAATGACACCTCTATAATTTGCCTAGGGCTTTGGGCAAAAAAAAAAGTAAAAATAAAGTGTCGATAGTAAATGGAATTTATTGTTTTCTACCTCTGGAGAGAAACAGAGAAGGATCTCATGGAGGTGATTTTTGAGCAGACTTTGTGAACTCCAAGGTGAAATAACTTGAGAATTACTCTTTCTGCACATTGATGAGGGAATCCGTCCTTGTATATGAGTTCGTCAGGCTGGATATACAATATCAGAAAGTCTTCCCAAGCAAGTCGGAACCTGCTTTGAAAATTGCTGTACAGATGGAGCCAAACATGGACAAGAGCAGCAGCACCAGCAGGTCCCTGGTTTCAAGCATGTGGCTGAGCCCTGGTATGGGAAAAAGTGTGCTAAATGCCAGGGCTGCCACTTGAAAGGGATG
The DNA here is from genome assembly GCF_000696425.1 of Galeopterus variegatus. Taxonomy (NCBI): domain Eukaryota; kingdom Metazoa; phylum Chordata; class Mammalia; order Dermoptera; family Cynocephalidae; genus Galeopterus; species Galeopterus variegatus. The sequence goes on along the minus strand of NW_007727799.1, from coordinate 320,857 downwards.
TTTCGCACACCTCCCTTCCTGGAACAAAACTTCTGTGACTTTCTTTATTTAAAGAAGTGTGGATGAACGGTCTGCACATTGTGGCAAAGGTCACTGTAATTACAACTAGATGTGTTCAAAATCAAAGCTGGTAGGAGGGGCACATTCAATTGTCACGAGTCTGTGTAAGGATCCAAAACTATAGCACAAAGCAAAAACTGGATTTAAAAGAACATTCTTCTGGAAGTTCTCTATTCTAAGGGGATTACTTAGATATAGATTCAAGTTAAACTTGGATGTGTTTTTCAATTTGTGATTCTAGTCACTTACTTTTGATAATCATCTGTCCTTCTTGAACAAAGAGGATGTGCTGTCCAGATGGCACATGCTGAAGCCGTTTGTGTGTGGTGATGATGGGTGTGCATTGCTCCCTCTGTGCCCTTCCTCTGTGGTTCATGGGCAACCATTGATATTTTTGAAGCACTTGCCTGGAATAATTGATGAAAACTTAACTGTGAAAAAGTCCAAAGTTATGCATCCCCCTAATAATCAAACTTCACAACTGTGTATTGCTGGTGTTCTCAGGCACAGCCAGACTAGGCATGTGCCTTTTGTCATGTGATTTCAGCGTAGCACCTAGCAGTACGTGGCTACTTTGGATGCATTCTTTTTGAATGCCTACTTAGTGCCAGAACCTGTGCTGAGAGCTCTAAAGGCATTTTCTCACTTAATCTTCAAAATAATCCTGAGAAGTAGGTAGTACTATTTTTAGTCCCACTTCAGTTAGGGTATTTATTGGTAAAATCTTAAAACCCATTAGTGAGTGTCCATGGACAAAGCTCAGAAACCTCCTGATCTGTCAATCATCATTAATTAATCTCAAAAATATTTATGGAGTATCTATTGTATGAAAAACATTGTACTGGGCAGTGAATGACAAACAGGACAGACTTACAGTTGATTCTAAAAAAGAATCTATTCTCTCTGCTAAGGAAAAAATCTAAATGCATCAACTTGTAGGAGACACATGGCACGGTGCTACGTCCACAGCTAAGCATTTAAGAGAAGGAAGAAAAGCTGAGTTGCCTATGAAGAGGGCAAGAAAACTTAGACAAATCTCAATCCATGTCAGAGTCAATGGACATGAAATAAATTCTTCAAGTATCTACATCAAGTTGGATCCCCCCGGGGTATTTTGAGTGTTTGGTATCATATGTCTTTTGTGAAATAGATTTGTACACTTCAGTGTCAGAGTCAATGGACATGAAATAAATTCTTCAAGTATCTACATCAAGTTGGATCCCCCCGCGGTATTTTGAGTGTTTGGTATCATATGTCTTTTGTGAAATAGATTTGTACACTTCAATTGACCAGGTCTCCAATTCACCAGTAAAATGAGTGCTTGACACGCTCTGCAATTCAGTGAGGCACCGAGGACCCTGGCCTGCTTCCAGTGAAGGGCACCCACAGACATTGACTCCTCTGAACTGTTTTCTGCTCACTCAGTTCACGGTGAAAGCAAGTAAGGGCATATGTAATGCCTATTAACCATGAGTGATGTATGCCTCAAAATATGCAGGCTCCTCCAGTAAACAAAGACTTCTCTAATCACATGCAACACCACAGAAGGTTTTAAAGAGAGACAGCCATTAGGGATGCTTCATGAGACTCTAGGATGTGAGCGTGTATCTATTAAATCACATTTTACTATTTCAATAAAAAGAGGAGCATGTTGACGTCAGGGCCAGATCTGATGAGACAGAATATAACGTCGTGGCCAAGAGGGCTGGCTGTGACATCCGACTGCCTAAGTTTGAATCCTGGCTCTTGCACTGGGCAATTTTGGACAAGTCAGTCTGTTCCTCACCAATATAAAGAGGATGAGACTGATCTCTGTGTCATAAAATGGTTTAGGATTAAGTGAGCTACTATGCATTGTGTTCACAGAGGAGTTACTGGCACACAGTAAGCACTCCATCAGTTTTGGTTTTCTTTTTTCTCATTTTTCTTTCTTTATGCCCTACTTCCTAAGTCAGTTCCCTTGATTAGAATGACACCTCTATAATTTGCCTAGGGCTTTGGGCAAAAAAAAAAGTAAAAATAAAGTGTCGATAGTAAATGGAATTTATTGTTTTCTACCTCTGGAGAGAAACAGAGAAGGATCTCATGGAGGTGATTTTTGAGCAGACTTTGTGAACTCCAAGGTGAAATAACTTGAGAATTACTCTTTCTGCACATTGATGAGGGAATCCGTCCTTGTATATGAGTTCGTCAGGCTGGATATACAATATCAGAAAGTCTTCCCAAGCAAGTCGGAACCTGCTTTGAAAATTGCTGTACAGATGGAGCCAAACATGGACAAGAGCAGCAGCACCAGCAGGTCCCTGGTTTCAAGCATGTGGCTGAGCCCTGGTATGGGAAAAAGTGTGCTAAATGCCAGGGCTGCCACTTGAAAGGGATGTTTCGCACACCTCCCTTCCTGGAACAAAACTTCTGTGACTTTCTTTATTTAAAGAAGTGTGGATGAACGGTCTGCACATTGTGGCAAAGGTCACTGTAATTACAACTAGATGTGTTCAAAATCAAAGCTGGTAGGAGGGGCACATTCAATTGTCACGAGTCTGTGTAAGGATCCAAAACTATAGCACAAAGCAAAAACTGGATTTAAAAGAACATTCTTCTGGAAGTTCTCTATTCTAAGGGGATTACTTAGATATAGATTCAAGTTAAACTTGGATGTGTTTTTCAATTTGTGATTCTAGTCACTTACTTTTGATAATCATCTGTCCTTCTTGAACAAAGAGGATGTGCTGTCCAGATGGCACATGCTGAAGCCGTTTGTGTGTGGTGATGATGGGTGTGCATTGCTCCCTCTGTGCCCTTCCTCTGTGGTTCATGGGCAACCATTGATATTTTTGAAGCACTTGCCTGGAATAATTGATGAAAACTTAACTGTGAAAAAGTCCAAAGTTATGCATCCCCCTAATAATCAAACTTCACAACTGTGTATTGCTGGTGTTCTCAGGCACAGCCAGACTAGGCATGTGCCTTTTGTCATGTGATTTCAGCGTAGCACCTAGCAGTACGTGGCTACTTTGGATGCATTCTTTTTGAATGCCTACTTAGTGCCAGAACCTGTGCTGAGAGCTCTAAAGGCATTTTCTCACTTAATCTTCAAAATAATCCTGAGAAGTAGGTAGTACTATTTTTAGTCCCACTTCAGTTAGGGTATTTATTGGTAAAATCTTAAAACCCATTAGTGAGTGTCCATGGACAAAGCTCAGAAACCTCCTGATCTGTCAATCATCATTAATTAATCTCAAAAATATTTATGGAGTATCTATTGTATGAAAAACATTGTACTGGGCAGTGAATGACAAACAGGACAGACTTACAGTTCTTGCCCACCCGCCATAAGTATGACACCTGAATACTGCCTTTTAACTCGAGAGAACACCAGCATGGGTAAGTCGTAGAGTGTCTCTTGGGCACTGGGAGGTGTCGGAAATTCATCACCGATAGATTCGTTTAAACAGTGATTTTCAAGGGGATGGGAGAAGACACACTTGTAAGGGGCAGGGAGGTGTCGGAAATTCATCACCGATAGATTCGTTTAAACAGTGATTTTCAAGGGGATGGGAGAAGACACACTTGTAAGGGGCAGTATCAGAAAGCAGCATATGTAGCTTTTAAAAACATATGCAATAAAACTACTGTATTCTTAGCACAAGCTACACCTTGCAAAATAGTGAAGATAAAGACAGGAAGCATGGCCATGGGGGGCCAAGCTTGAGTATAAAGGTTGAGAAATGCAAGTTTAAACTGACCTGCAGGTCGCTGTGGGCCCACCTCCCCTATGATCAAAGAGTAGCCTCTGAACACAAATAAATAAATCAGAATATCTGGGTGTCCCCATAGAGCCAAGAGAAATCCTCTCTGCAAACTGGGGTCAGACAGGTTAGGGCATCTGCCCTAATGAACTGGCCATTTTCCTCTTCATAGGACAAGAAGACTTGTTCCACCCACAGTATTACGAGGTCATATCTTTAATTATTTTTTTTAAGATGAGATGCTGACCTGTTTTCAAAGTTTGAGTATACTAACATCTAAAACATGTCACTCTCTAAAGTGGGGTGCTCTTGGCTGACTTAGAAATCAGAATGAACTAAAATTGGAGGATGTGTATTTTGATTTACATGTGAGATTACGCTCAGATTTCAACATATGTGAGCAATAGAACTAAAATGGATTGTCCTAATTCATTTGTGATGCCGCAGAAATTTTTATAGAACCAGATTATAAGTCAGGACATCTTTTTTTTATATATTAACTTTAAGAAAGATATTCCTATTTGGCATTTTTAGAAGGAAAGAAAAATTGTGATGAATGAGTTGTATTAAAAATATGGCGTAATTACATTATTAATTATTTACTAGTCACGAAAGTTATGTCACACTATGAGCAGAAAAGTAGTTGAGGTAATGACATTTAAGGATTAAGTACACAATCATAGTGCAGCAATTCTACAGCTCCATATGCAACCTGACGTTAAAAAATTCTGGCCCATTTCAGATCAATGTCACCCGAGATTGCTTTCTATACTTTGAAAATTAATCATTACCTACCCAATGCAGAAGTTAATAAACCCAATGAGAAAATAACCAAAGGAGATATGAATTTGTATTGATATTGCTCTGACCAATATTTACATTTTTAATTAAAGCATATTGTGAATATTGACAATATATTCAAATATCATGGTCTCATTTTCTCTTTGAGGTGATTTCATTAGTATATTCCAAAAAAATCTAGTTAATTATGATTTCTTAGTCTTACCAGGAAGTTAGGCTGAAGGATAGAAAGAAAGTAGCCAAATTGTAAGGTTGACTATTTCATCTTCAAATAAGGTGCACAGAAACAGAGAATGTATGGGACGTTGCTTGTCCACTGTACAGTCAAGAAGGCAGGCCGAGCTCCCGCCAAAGCAAAGAGTAACTGTCAGGTCCGCCACCGGCCGACCAAACAGCCCTAGCCTCGTTCCTTTTGGTGGGAGAGCGAATGGCCTGGGATTCCTCTTTCCTGCCTGTCCCCTTTGGAAGGAGACAGGGGAAGAGAGCCGTGAAGAGAGGTGAGCACAGCCAACGGCCCCAACCAGCCCGTTAAAGGACACTCAGACTCGGTGGGGGTTCTGTTGAGGCAGTTCCGTTTATTTTTGCACAAGCACTTGCTTTTATAGGCAGATGGGGAGGGGAGATTTTAACATAATCCTATCAGCTTAAAGGTCAAGAGCATGCATCCTGTCTCGATGCCTAGCTATTGCAACCACGCAGTGTTCACGAGCACAGAAGTGCGTATTTGGCCAATAAGGGCTAAGGCAAGGTTCCCGCAGACACCCCCACCCTACTTCCTCCCCGTGTTGTCTTAGGCTGCCACATTAATACGCCCTTGGGGGCCCATAATGGCACCACTTGTAATGTCACTTAAGGTGGCGTTAGTTTTTAAGGCCCAACAAGTAACAAAGACGGGTTTTATGCTGGATGGGCATAACGTTTTATTAACTCCAAATTAGCTAATATTCATTGTGCGCGGACTATGTTACAGTCAGTGTGCTGAGTGATAGAAAAAGATACAGATGTAAAAAATGACTCTGAACTACAGTTCTCTTGATTCTATTTGGCAAGAAAAAATGTAACCTACATAGAAAACAAAACTCCAAAGCATGAGTTGCCAGGTACCATAAGGTACTTTCTGCGCCAATCAGTATCTCTCCCTCCCGACTCCCTCTCTTTGTCCCTCTTTCCCTCCCTGTTCCATCTCCCCTCCTGCAGCATGAATTTACCACTGGTCTCAGTACGTTATGACAGAAGAGCACCCACACTAGTGAAATAGAAATGTGAAATATGTTGGTGAAATAGTAATGGTGAGTCATTACTGATTTTCTGTACTTGTCAGGGTCATGCTCAGTCTGTACTCTAATGAACATTATCTATAAGTGAAAACCTCCTTGACACACTAACTTTTAATGTCACAATTATCACTTTTCCACAACTGCCCACAGAAATGAAAACGTTCAAATCATTGCAAAGAAAAGCCTGTATGCCACTATGAGAATGTGACAGTAGTGGTGTGTGTGTGTGTGTGTGTGTGTGTGTTGGGAGGGTAGTGTGAAGGTATTACAGACTAATTTTTTTTCACAGGAGTATTGGTATGTTCAGCCAGGTAAACTATTTGGACATTCTTCAACATTTGAAGAAATTCTCAAGTGTATATATAAAATTCTCAAATATGTGTATAAAATACATATATATTTATATATATAGTTGTATATATAAAGTTTTAATATAATATATATAACTTTATATATATATATACACCTATATATTTATATCTGATTATGTATGTATATGCCATAGGAAGCAGTGAGGTTTGCATTTTTTGAGAAGCCTTTGACCCATACCTTGCAATCAGTGTAACTCAGACTCGTTCCAAATGGAAAATTCCATTAAGGACTTGACAGTGGCAGCCAGAAAGTAGAGAGAGAGGGTGGCTATTTTTATGATTTGCCAAGATACTGACCCTGACTCCCCATTATTTTATAGTAAAAATATCTTAGAGTTGAATTCAGTGTTATGACAGAAGGGTGTCAGTTTTGATCCTCTATAGCAGGAATCTCCAGTTAATAAATCATTTCAGTCTAAAACTGAAACACTCAATAAAAACAAACTAGCGACTTCTAGATAATGCAAATCACCAAGACGTAGTGAAAAAACATGGCACATTATTGCTTGGTGAAATCTTAGTTCATGATTTCTGAACATTCTGATACCATAGTATAGCCCTTTTCTCTCTTGGTTCCCTCTCTCTCTTTAGGGGATTTACTATTAACATGAGCACATCTAGGCAATTACGTGCACACACACGCACACACACATGCACACACCCCTCAGGAATCACATGACTTCAAGGAAGCTCTCTTCATAAAAGATTAAAGATTCCTGATTTATAGGATGCTGGTATAAAAGTTACAATGTAGCATCTGGTTGTTGACAACTTGCAGTGAGGGGAAAACAGCACATTTTATGGTGTCTAGACTTTGTTTTATCTCATAGGTTTTTGGTGACATATTTAGCTCTTTGTAGACAACTCTCAAATTACTGACTCAGCATTCAGTTTATCAGATCCATCATCTCTAATCTGGTTTTGAATAGCAGGATGTTGTAGGTCCAGATTGAAGTGTGACCTTTGAATGTTTTCCATTCATGCTTGATTACTATATCCTAGAGGTCTAGACAGTGTTATTGGTTTCTCACCAACATAAACATCTGGCAGAAAAAAAAAGAACTAAACTAGATGAGTAAGAACATTCCTCATCTACCTTTACAATATGCTATATTTACAATAAAACTTTTTTTTTTTACATAAAGCCTATCTCAGATCTAAAAGTATGCCATCAAAGGTATTGTTTTTCAACTCTGATAAGACAGCCTTTGGACTATAATTTTTCACTGATGAAAACAAGTTTGAGCTTGTAATTTCAGACCGCAGTAGAAACATCTTTCCTTTGTGCTTATTATTACAAGGAGCTCGAATTGCATTTAGTGAATTCCAGCCAAATGAAATTAGCACGTGCATGTTGACTCCTGCATAGCTCATGACTGGACAAATGAGATGATAAACCAGTGGGGGTGGGAAGGGGATGAGGAGACCAAACCCACGGCACATGGGCATCAGTGTGATATCAGGCCTTCTAAAGTTTTGTTTCGCCTAGGCTGATCTTAATATTCTAAGAGCTATTCATTGTATTGGAACTGTGCAGAGGACTTAGTTAAGAGCCAAACTTCCCAGGGTACAATGATGTGCCACTGAGTCAAAGGGAGAAATTGAGGCCCTATCCTTTATGCTGGAGCTACAGACCACACTCAGCCAATCACCACACAAAACATGCCCACAGCCATGAGCAGCAGGAAGGAAAACATGGGTGGATGACAGGGCAGCCCCAGTGCTTGTCTCACTCATGTGTTTTGTATGCGGACGGCACTTATATCCATGTCATGAGAACGACACGAAATTTTACACATAGAATACTGCAAAATTATTAAATGTACATTTGACAAGTCATTCCAGTGTATGTACAACAGTTTGTGCATAGTGTTACATTTCTTTCTTTTCTTCCTTTTTTTTTTTTGCTAAAGAAAGAAAGGAAGATAGAAAAAGGTTTCCTTCAGTCCTTCAGCGATTAGTTGTATAAACCGATGACTTAGAAATCAAGACTGACTCCAGCCAAAGCTCTTTGGCACAGCATAATCATTGCACAACTGAAGATAAACATAGAGGGTAAACTCCAGAAAAATTGTATCAAAGCAATGCCTGAAAATCTATTGTAAATGCCTCTTGCAACATTTAAGACAATAACAGCAGACCCTGACCAGTCACCCTGAGCTTACCCCAGGGATTAGCTGGTGCATCAGAGCCAAGTGTTAATAGACTGGGTAAGGGGAAAAAAAATAAACATTTAATTTTTTTAAAAAAGAAAATGTAGGGGCCGGCCCGGTGGCGCACTGCTATAGTGCGCCGCTTGGGAAGCGCGGCGGCGCTCCCGCCAAGGGCTCGGATTCCACATACAGACCGGTTCCTGCTCACTGGCTGAGCGAGGCACGGGAGCAACACCGAGGGCTGCGATCCCGTTGCCGGTCCCGGTCCGGTACGGGGGCGACACTGAGGGTTGCAATCCGTTGCCGGACACGGAAAAAGACAAAAAATAAATAAATAAATAAAAATAAAAAAGAAAATGTAGCCTAGAAAAGGCATTAACAAGGAGATGAGAGTAAACTGCTGCCGGTACGGGCGCGACACTGAGGGTTGCAATCCGTTGCCGGACATGGAAAAAGACAAAAAATAAATAAATAAATAAAAATAAAAAAGAAAATGTAGCCTAGAAAAGGCATTAACAAGGAGATGAGAGTAAACTGCTGCCTGCTGTCTTGGAGACTATGACAAATGGATCAAAACTGGACACCCACTTCTCTGCCACCACCACACACATTCCGAGCTCCCATTCTTGTGAGGCCAGTTCATGGAAAATGTTTTTATTTCTGTGACCCTAAGCATGACTCCCACTTTGCTGCATGAAGTATTCTCCCAGTGAACCTCCGTGGCCTTCCGTCCTCATTAATCCCTACCACCCACCCACACTTATCCCCACCCTCAAACTTCTTTTCTGATGATCTGCTATTTTCTTTACCCATTATGTAAATTAAAGTGAGCTATTGAGTTTAATAAGCTTGATGCGTAATTTGTCCTAGTGCATAAATGCTTTCTTTTTCCTGTTCCATATTTTTCCCTATTTCAACTTAATTTTTTTAATGAATTAAAAATCCATTATTTGTACTATCCCCTTATCTCAAAATAAAAGTGCATGTTTTTAAATCACAGTAACTTATATAATGTCTCTGTTTCTCAGTAAAGCTTAGGAAAATGGCATTAGACAACTTTTATTACTGTAGAAAAATGCTGACCCATAGCTTGTACAAATTGAGCTCTAAGGGTCAAAAGCCAAGTGCTTTTAATAACTTTTTGAGAGTAGGTAATCTTTGTTCACTTTGAAGCCTAAAGTATGTACTAATTGCTTTTGTAAAATGAAGGTGATGTTGCTGTAGCTAATGGTCCATGCAGTTATGCCCTGCGAGACGTGATCCCAGCGCCCCAATGTGGCTTCAGTTGCTGTTTTTATAACACACTCACTGTTTGATTCGATATAGTTTGGATAACATTTGAAATTGGTATGTTTGCTTCCTAAAAGTTTTTTTCTCTAAAAATATCTTCAGATAGATTATCAATTAATTATTAGCAAGATTGTCTCTTAAATACTTTAGATATACAAGATACAAGTTTAGCATCAACCACTAACTTAAATAATAAAACATAACAAATACTGTTAAAGCCTCCAGTGTGCCCCTCCTCTCCAACTCCCCCTGAAATTCTCCAGTCTTGAACTTAGTATTTAATCATCCCCTACTGGTTTTATATTCTTACTATCATATATTTAAGTATCTCAAAACAATACTAATTATTGCTTTGCACATTTAAAAGTTTTAAGTGGTACCATATGACACACATCCTTCTGCAAATCTCTTTGCTCAGAATTATATTTCTGAGATTTATTCATGTTCAAACACAAAGTTTGTTTATTCTTATTGCTGTTATATAAATATGCCATAATTTACTTATTCATTCTGTTGAGAGGCATTTAGGTTGTTTCCAACTATGTGCCAGTACAAGCACTTACTGTTACAAATATTGTTTATAACTCAATGTGCACATGTGTAGAAGTTCCTCTGTGGTACGGTAATCCGTCTAAGCTTGCGATTTCATAGCCTGAGATATGCACACCTTAAGTGGCCAAATAATTCAACATGTATTACACACCCACCAATGGTGTATAAGAATACCTATTATAGAAAAGAGAATTTTTCAAATACACTAAAAGTCATGGAATATTTATTTTTTAAAAAAATATGTAAATGATATGCATAAAATATTAACAGTCAAATTTATATATATACATCTACCTGTACATTTATATATACAAGTGTGATATATACATAAACACACATACATATATGTGTGTATATATACATATGTATATACATAGAAATATGTATATATCATATGAATAAACATGTATTATATCATATGTAATGGAGGGTTTTTTAATTATTCATAGAATTAAACAAAGACTAGATGAGTAAGATTGGGAATGAAGGTTGTAAATAATAAATAATATTTCTCTCATTTTAATGTGGTTTTTTTATACAGGTTAAGCTAAAATGTAACTAAGTGTCTATTTAAAGGTGGTAATAAACATAAAGTTGATTTACACCTATTCTGGGCCCGCACTTGGGTGTAAATGCAGTTGAGGTAGGCACTGAGGATAGAAAATGGAAGGAGAGTCTATCTGAGTATTAGAAGGAGCGAAAAGAATGTGATTCAGAGATAACATCCTCACAATAACTTATGCTAAGAAATACTTACGAGAACACCCAACAGAAAGTCTTCTCCCCACCAGGAAAACCTTTGCAGGCTTCCATGGGACCAACTGTTTGAATGTCATTGAAAAGCAACTCTTTCCTCAAATATTGGATAAATTATCCTTAAGTGGAGGGAGCATTAATTTGCAAAAATAAACATTTTTTCATTCTACTCCATTAAATTAACAAGTAGTGACACTTCATTTTTAAAATGTCTTCTGTAAGCAAAGCATCATGTTTTAGAATGATACGCAGGTCAAAAACCAGTGTCTCTACCATACCACACCCTCTACCAAGAGAGATACATAATAACTAATGATGGTTATTCAGTTTTGAAGGTCAAACTACTGAGTAGGGACATGGCGACCCCTGCACTTGCATTCAAACGTGCATCTGGTAATCTTTCTTTCTTCTCGTCGTATTCATAAGCTGGGTGCAGTGCACTTCATTACTTTGTGAATATCACAGATGTCATCTTAAAAATGGTGGCTCACATCAGCTCCTCCCAGTTTCCTGGCAATATTGGTGAATTTGCAGTTTGCTTAGTTCAATGATCTCTTTTCACTTTACTGAGTTGGCCATGTGTCATTTCTTTGGAACATAAAGTCCAGAAGGACGTAAGCCATATTTTGTAAAACGTGAAGGTTTACTTCATAATCACATGATTATCATTTGTCCTAATTTTAATGCCTTTTATGGTTTCTCATGGAATATGTTCCCCCCAAGAAATTCTTTACATTTTTCTCTTCTCCTCTTCAGAATATAAACCCTATCTCTTCTTTAGAGTCTCCTAACTTCAGTTAGATCTTCTCTTGATAACCATCATTTCTAGCCTTAACTTACTTATTCAATCAATTACTATCAAAATCACTATTAGTTTTAGCACATATGCCATTATGTCACATTTTGAACTAACACTTTCCCCACCACAGCAGTAGTACCCTTATCACAAAAGAGGGGTTATTAAAGAAAATGTAGCAAGGGTTTTTAAGCCTTATTTCAAGACTTGGAAAGCATGTGAGATTGAAGTTTTGCCTCAGTTTCCTGAAATCTAATTTTAGCTAGACACCTGAGACTCTGCTCAAAGCTTTCCCTGCATTGTATTCAGTCTTCAGTAACCCAAGGATTCTGTTATTATCTTTGTTTACAAATGAGGAAACATGTCCAAAATCACTTCTCATGTCCAAAATTGAGCTCACTGACTCTCCCACAAAACTTGTCCCCTTCACCTCAGGTCACAGCAGTCACCTTTGACTACTCTCTTCTTTGACACCCTGCATTCTTCCCAGCAGCCACTCACAGCAGCTCCACCAGCAGATGCATCCAGAATCTGACCACTTGTCACCACTCTGGCTGCTACCACCTGGGCCAAGCCACCATCATCTCACACCTGTATTCTTAACTGGCCTCCTGCTTCTACCCTTACCCCCACCCCGGCTCCTGTAATTTATCCCAAACATGGCAACCAGAGTGATGAACGCAAGTGCAGAGGTCACCGTGTCCATACTGAGTAGCTTGAATTTCAAAACTGAATAATCATTATTAGTTATTATGCACCTCTCTTCATAGAAGTTGAGGTAGACACTGGTTTTTAACATATATATCATTCCAAAACATCCAGATGTGATAAACACAAGTCATGTCCTCAACTCAGAACCCTCCAGTATCTTTCCCTCACATTTATAATAAAAACCCTTCTATGGCCAAGAAGTCTCTACCTGCCCTGAGGCCTGCGTACTTCACCTAGTTCTATCCTTTCCCCAGTCCACTCCATTTCATACACTCCAGCCTCTTTGCTGTTCCTTGGCAATTGCTGTTCCCTCATCCTGAAAAACTGTTGTCCTAGATAGTGGCTTGGCTCTCTCTCCTCCTCGCTTCATTCAGGTCTTTGCTAAAATGTTCCCTCTACTGAGAGCCCATTCTGGATCCCTCTATTAAAATTGCACTCTCTGGGCCGGCCCGGTGGCGCACTGCTGCAATGCGCCGCTTGGGAGCGCGACGGCGCTCCCGACAAGGGTTCGGATCCCACATACAGACCGGTTCCCGCTCACTGGCTGAGCGAGGTGCAGGTGCAGCACCGAGGGTTGCGATCCGTTGCCGGTCCTGGTCCACACCGAGGGTTGCGATCCCGTTGCCGGTCCTGGTCCGGTGCAGGCGCGACACTGAGGGTTGCAATCCATTGCCGGACACGAAAAAGACAAAAAGGAAAAAAAAAAATTGCACTCTCTTGTCAACCAATTGCAATTCACTTGTGTTAGTATGTTATCTATGTGTGTTTATTGTCTCTCTTTTTCCTAAAATATAAGTTCTTCTGTGAGGCCAGGACATCAGCATTGTGCATTTTGACATTCCTGGTGCTTAGAACAATGCCTGACACACGTCCTTGTATAAAATGCTGGCATGCACCTACGTAGCATTCCACCACTTTTTTTTCAGGGAGCATAACACACACCAGTTCAAATAAGTAAACATTCCCATTGCTTACTCAGAAGAAAGAAGTCTACATGCCAATTTAGGCAGGGTAAGTGGGGTGGGGGGAAGGAAATGTAATGAGTTTGGAGAAATTGTGAAATTTTCAACAATTTCAGTTTCTGTATTTTTAAAATAGTAATAATAATAATAAAGCTTGCTTCCCTACACTCCATAGCCAGAGGTGGATTCGTCATAAAGCTCATGAAATTGAGGATCCCTCACTTGCATAGGCCCTTCCACTGTCCTAAGGGAACATGTTTCTGCAAAGTCTGTAAAATTAAGATATTCTAACCGCACTCAATTTAGATCATTGTGGTTCATTATGATTTACAGCACTGGATAATCTATGGGCATTTTGCATTCATACCATTTTGTGTCGGATGGTATCCGAGTAGGCATTTTATAATTATAATTTTTAATCTTTTAAAAATTTTTCTCATAGTGCTTTCTTGCTTGAAAAATGAAATTGAGTATTCTAGAGTTTAGCTCTAGACATTCTCCTGCCCGTGTGAGAAATAACAGAAGCCTGTGCAAACAGGAAATGAAATAGTAAGAAAAGATTTTTCTCATAGTGCTTTCTTGCTTGAAAAATGAAATTGAGTATTCTAGAGTTTAGCTCTAAACATTCTCCTGCCCGTGTGAGAAATAACAGAAGCCTGTGCAAACAGGAAATGAAATAGTAAGAAAAGATACAGCTAACTTTCACCGAGGACCTACTATGTTCCAACAGTACACATAACTGCTGCAACAACCACTGAAGGCAGGTACCATTTTCCCCATTTACAAATGAAAACACTCAAGCTCAGAATGTTAGGTAAATGGTCAAAAGCCACATAAGTAGTAAGAGCTTAAATTTGGATGTGAGCTCAGTTTTCCTGAATCCTATAACCTTACACGACTTAAGTAAAAATCAGGAAATAGGCATTATAAATAAAAGGGAATATATAGGGATAGCCATGCTTAGAAACCAACAACAATCTGAATTCCCTTTTACCTGCATATTTTTTGTAGCATACTCTTATAAACAAATAGCTAAAATGTTATTACTTTCCTGTACTTCTCTGTATTCTCTTGATCTATTGCTTCAAGAGATTCAGAGTAAAACTGCCGTTTCCTTCGTGAAGTCAAGGATTTATAATTTGTCAGTTTCCCTAAAGAAAAATGTGAAGGAGTATTTGAAGGATCTGAAGAGTTCCGAGTGTCACACTCAGGCTATTTATCTTCAGATACTGGAATGTTTTGTTTCTACCACCCTTGCACTTGGGATTTCCAGGGCGATTCAAGTTGAGATAGTACTCATTCTAGAACAGGGTAAGTGAATGAAACTTGCTGTGTTTAAGTTATTACTTAACCATAGTTCCCCACCACTTAACAGCCTGGGAGAAGTCTGGTGTTAGTACTTACATCTATTTTATTTCAAGTCGACTTTTATTTCCTCTTGTATTTTCTTTGACACTTTTGTAGCTAGAAAACAGCTTTTTCATTGCTTTGGTACAAAGCATACAAAGCTTGCTCCCTACTAAACACATTATGAGAGAGAGGTTGCTGTTCCCATGCATTCAAGCAGAGACAGTTGGTCAGGATTAGAACATTCTACCTTCAGCGCACTGCTTTCCCACCGCCTCTATTGCTTTTTTTATTTTTATTTTTTTTCTGTAGCTGACATAAACAAAGTCGGCATCATATTCTGAATTTTAGTTCACAGTTTTTATATAATCAGGATATTGCACTAAATAACGTTTAATGCTGAATACAGCAAACATTTCATTATTCAGGAATCTGCATTTTTAACCAGGGCATACATTATCATGATGACTGAAACACAGATAGATTATATCACATCATATCTTCTCTACCAATAGTTATGGTGCAATTCACTTGCTTTTTCTTTTTTCTTTTTTAAGACAAGTGTATGTGGTCCTGGGTACTGTGTGACAAGATTAGATAGAAAATTCTAGTAAAGAACTTGATTTTGTTACACAAATCATGACCACCATGGACAATTATTTTGCAACATCCTGATTGCACTGCTACAGAAGTTTAGCATGGGACTGGATTCTGATCATACCTTTCAACGCAAACAAGACAGTGCATGGATTGCAAATAACAAAGAGGGTCAGAGACTACGTAATGTGCTTAAAGAATATCCTTCACTGTGCACACTAATCAATGTTACCAGTAGTCACAATTCACTCTAAGTAAGCTGTGGCTATCTCCAAAGAGCCTGCCTCTGCCTCTTGACCAGTTAAACCAGTTTAGAAGTAGGTGCAAGACAAGCTATTGTTCTTGTAATAATTTATTCTAAGTAAGACCTTGCTTGAGTTCTTAGGAATTTTGAATGCTTGAGTTACATAGTAATAATTGCATGCGATCACTTATAAACCTCCTTTAGGATTTTTTTTTTTTTTTGGTCATATATTCATTTAATCCATTCAGTTAAAAATCATGAGTCAAGGGGTCCAACTTGTATTCCTCACCCTGGGACTAAACCAGTTCTGTGAGATTTCAAGCAAGTCAGTAACCTATGAAACCCTCATGTTCTTCATCTGTAGAGATGGGGTTGAATTAAGTTATCTCTAAATTTCCTTCAAGCCCAAATATGCTATGTTCCTAAGTATTTGTTCATTACTATGCTGTTCAAAAATGTATAGGACACAGGCCCTACTCTCAAGACAGGTACATTAAACATTAAACAATAAAAAGGGCAATATTCTTTCATTTAATAAATCTTGAGTATTTCCTGTGTGTTAGGCACTCTGCCAAGTGCTGCAAAGACAATCGTGGACGACAACCATGCTGTGGGCATTACAGAGAAGCTGTCCCTGGAGTTGTCTGAAAAGTGATCAAGACAGAGGTGGAAATGGGACTATATTAATAAATTCAGGCAACAATAGGACAGGAACAAGGAGAGGAAGGAACATCATGAATCCTGATGAAGGACACAGAGAGATTGGGAACAACAGCCAAGCCAGGACAGGTCAGGAAATCAAAAGTAATCTCATTTGGTTAGAGTGGAAAGCTGTCGTTTTCAGCCTCCAAATCTGTTCATTTATTCTTTCTTCATTCATTCACTCATTCATTCATTCATATATTCAAAAACTATTTGCTGAGTACTTGCTAAGTCACAGCATATGAGGACGCAAAGATGGACAATACCCATGCCTGGCTTTATTAATAGGGTCATCTACTGAGCTCCTTTTATAGAGTAGGTACTGATATAGGCTTTTCATACATTTATCAGTAATTCTCACAAAAACTCAATGAAGTGTTGGTCTTACTATCCCCTTTTTATAATTAACAAAAGTGACACTCAGACATATTTTAAACAACTCTTCCAAGATCATACAGTAAGTGAAGGAGTAAATTCCACTTTCTAAGTATTTGTTAAATAAACTCTAAATATTTTGTTAAATGCTAAATGATTTTTAGTCATATCATACCCCAGCACATGAAATCGACAAAAGGAATATATAGTATATTTAGAACTTTAATCTATGAGTGAGTCAGAAATCTATATCCCTCTCCCTACTACCAGATATCCCTTTTTTTTTTTTTTTAACTGTCATTTTGGTGTCTTTCTATCTTTTTCCAGTTAGTAGTTTCCAATGATATTTGACAGTTGGGGACAAAGGTGGATTAGGAGATAGCCAGTGAAATTTTGTTGCATTTTATTTAAATCATTATCCTAAAGACAAGCCTCATAGCCTAGCATCATTAACTATATGACTGTGAAAGACACAGAAGTCATCAATTACACATTAATTCAATACAATGATTTAAAGTGGAAAGAAAGATAATATATAGTTTATAGCTTTCTTTACCGTCTACATTCTAATCAGTCTTATTTGTTCTTCAACTGTCTAGAAAATGTGAAAAGATAATATATAGACCACAAACATCTGGAAGCTCATCCCAGCAGTCTGCCCTTGAATGGATAGGAAAAGTGTCCTGGCCTGTGTCCACATGTCTATTAAGACTTGGGACTAGTTATTTCTTATTTTCACATTCACAGGAAATGTAATTCTTTCCAAGTGCTTTTTTTCTTTTCCTTATTCTTTTTTGTTTATGGAGGTGGGGGGGTGGGAGAGGAGGAAGGAGGGAGTGGGATTTCCAAGTTGGTGACCACAACATTCCAAGGAGATAAATACACCTGTAATTCCAAAGCTGGTCTAAATATTTGGTAGACTACTTATATCCCTAAGCTGTTATGTTTTCAAGGATTTTTGCAAAAAGGATTTTGCAAATTAAAGGAAAGACCACATTTACCCAAACGTTACATGGTTACTGTAGTCAACATCTGGGCTATGTCCTGACGTCAGAGTTGCTGTGATGAAGTCCAGATGTTATAACTTAGCAATGTTTTTGTTGGTCCTAAGCATTTTCTGCCTTTGTTGTTGTTTTTTCCCAGACTCCAATTTACTAATACATGACGGTTATTAGAGAAGAGAGGAAAATGGAATTAGCATATGGCATTGACCCAGAGTAACTGAGTTTCTCTTCTTTCTGAGCACCCTCTCAGGCCATCACAGGGTGTGCGGTCTGTGGGAGGGCAGGCTCCAGGGCCTGCTCAGATAAAGATATTTCCATTCAGTTGCTATTTGCAGTTAAAATAAGTGTTGTGATTTAGTGTCTTTTCAGGTTTAATATAATATAGTAAGGAAACAGGAACAGGAACAAAATCAACTATAAATACTCCACAATTTTTGTAATTTTTCTTTTAATCTCAATTTCTTTTTTTTTTTTTTTTTTTTCTTTTTCCGTGTCTGGCAACGGATCGCAACCCTCAGTGTTGCCCCCGTACTGGACCGGGGACCGGCAACAGGATTGCAACCCTCGGCATTGCCCCCGTGCCTCGCTCAGCCAGTGAGCGGGAACCGGTCTGTATGTGGGATCCAAACCCTCGGGCGGGAGCGCCGCCACGCTTCCCAAGCGGCGCACTGTAGCAGTGCACCACCGGGCCGGCCTTAATCTCAATTTCATATTATGCATACACATACATACACATCTGTATATATCTAAATGCCACACACACAATCACACATACACACACACAATATTTATTTTTCTAGAGCAGGAAGACCGCCACTCACACAGGAACAACCATGTTGAAGCAGATTCAGGTCACACTGAGCATCAAAATACAATTTGAAAAAGGCATTGTTACCCTCTGACATCCATACCAAGAAGTTAAGAAAATTCTCAAGGATAGTCTCTTCCTCCCAAACCCATTATAGATCTATGTGCATTAATTTATCTAAAATATTTGCATGACTATTCTTATTTTTAACTGGTTTCACCTCTTATGCTAATGAATTCTATATGAATTCCAAACTTTGGTTTAAACTGAAACTCTTCTTACAACCTTCTAGGAGTTAACCCAAGTTAATTTATGTTATTAGAAGTTTGTGGGAATAGATCATATGTTAGTTTCCCATTTCCCTCAATCCATTAGATTAACCTTTTATGAACCTTTTCTAGCTTCATTATGATGTATTTTAAAATGTACAAGGTACTTTAACAGTGAACACAGATGGTCTATAAATGGGTGGGATTATCTTTCTGGTTTTGGTTCTTGAAAAAATGTAACATTTCGTATAAATAAGTCCTGAACCAACTTAACAGAAGTGTGGATATTGGTCAAAACACTCTTCTGACTCTCTTTCTTCTGCCACTTCTGTTTGTTTGGAGACCTTAAGAGGACAATTGTAATGGAATAGTTCTTTGGAGCAGCACATAAAATGTTCACTCACTTGTGTACATGGTGAACCTTCAAATATTTGGAAGTAAGTAAGAAAGATAACCTCTTACCTCCAAGATGTATCTCCTTCATTATTTCAACATTTTCTTACTGGGAAATGTGTCAAGATCTCTCAACTGTCTCTTCTAGATGCTTTCTAGGCTGTTAATAGCCCTCTTCAGTAAACGAGATTCTCCACATCTGCCCTGAGCAAGGTAGGAAAAGCAGAATTTCTTCCTCCCTTGTTCGGGGCCATATGACAATACTAATGCAATCTATAATTGCAATATATTTGTTTGTCTTTTTATTATGAATGCCATACTGATGATATTAAGCTTATGATCACCTATAAGCAATAGGTAGTTTTAACATGAATAAGAATCTTTAGGCCTCCCTCTTGGTTTTGTTTTGTTTTTAAGCCTAAATATAGGGTTGGCATTTGTCCTAGTTATATCTTCTATTATTGATTTTACATATGCCTCTCCTTACTTAATCGAGCCTATTGAGATAAATCCCAAGTCTTTATTTCTTCACATATTAGCTCTTTATTTCAGCTTCGTGACACCTGTAGACTTTAAAAGCATGCCACTTGAGACTTTCAATCAAGGACTTTCTGTTTAATTTCATCAAAATGTTACTAGGACAAGATCAATGACAAAATTTGAGATCTCTCTTCAGGTCTATATCCATATCCATCCAAAAATCAACACTCCAAAAGGTCAGTTGCTCAACCAAAATATGACTCTGTCCAATGTCCCTGCCACCGACCAGTCTAAAAGAACATAAAAGCTTTGTAAAAAAAATGCTTTGTTGAAGGCATGCCATTTCCCTGTTATAACTAATAACTCTCTAAAAGATAATTGTGCATTACTAAGAACTGCTTTTTCATTTAATTCTTCCATGTTTCAATATGTTTGAACCCAACTGTGTTGTCTCGAATAAAAATTATTATACCTTGTATTTTTATAGTGCTTTACACAGTTAAAAACAAAAACAAAAATAACTTAAACATAAATCACCCTCATAGAGTTCTTTCAAACATATTTAGGAAACATATATTATTATCCCCATTTTAAAGATGAAGAAACTTAAGTTCAGAGAGGTGGCTAGAATTCAGATCTCATGATTTTAAGCTCTTTTTTCTTTCCATAACAACAAGGCTGACAAGGTTCAATTGCATTCTATTCACTTGGTTAGGTGCTCAATGAATATTTTTGAGTGGATGGATTAATTTATCCAAAGAATCACTGTATCTAAGGACGTTGCCTCAAGGCCTGTTGCCATTTAAAAGAGATGGAAAATTGCAGCAAGAACAAAAACTAAACCTAAAATAGATAAAGTAGGTAATTTTTTAGAGACTGTATATATGGTGTTTATACTATTTAGAAATGTTTCTCAAATCCTGGCCTACAGAGGGTGTCAAGACAGGATGAAATTTCCAGTGAACAGCAGCAAAATGAGAAAAATAAGGCCAATTGTATGGACTGAATTTTGACCCCCTTGAAATTGATATGTTGAAGCCCTAACCCCCAATGTGACTATATTAAGAGATAGGGCCTATAAGGAGGTAAGAGAGGTCAAGTGAAGTCATAAGAGCAGAGCTCTAATCCAATAGGAAAGGGGTCCTCATAAGAAGGGAAAGAGACACCAGGAGAGCACACACAGAGGACAGGCCATGTAGGGACACAGAGTAGGCAGCCATCTGCAAGCCAGGAAGAGAGACCTCACCAGAAACCAACCATGCCAGCACCTTGATCTTGAACTTCCAGCTCCAGAACTGTGAAAAAATAAATTTCTGTCATTTAAGCCACCCAGTTTGTGGTTTTCTGTTAAGGCAGCCTGCATAGACTTACATAGCCACACACTGAATTTTTTATTGTATTAAACTTATTCCATTTAAATTCCTATCCTTTATTCTATCATTCTTGCTTTTTTGTTATTATTAAAATATCCTCCTTTTTATGAAATTATGATGATAAGAGAAGTTTTTTTTGTTGTTTTGGGTGATGTGGATTAAAGCATTTTCTTAGGATAATAAAAATTAGCCATCTAATCCTGTGCCCACAATTATTTGGAAATTTTACTAGTCTATGCCATCCAGAAGTGGACAGTTCGTTGGAGGATAACATGTGAATGAAAAAGTGATGTTGCATTGACCTCAACCAGGAGAATCCTGTGAACTGCAAAGAACCCTCCACAACCTTCACAGCTCAGAGTTAGAGAATTTCTCTTCCTGCAACCAGCTTAAGGGGTGTGGAAGCAAGACAAGGCTGCAGGGAAGAGATCCAGATCTGTGCTGAGGGGAGATCCAGGACTCCATGAAGACCAGCAGGTGCAGAAACTGCTGCAAATGTTGGGATGTAAAGAGAGCATTTTCACAATTAAGCGAGGATGCCAGTGGAACAGGGAAAAGGGCTGGGAATAAAGCGGAAGAGGCAAGGAAACAGGAGCAAGGAGGTGCTGGGCAGCACGATGTGAGAGTGGTTCACTTGCCTCCTGAGCACCTGCTCTGTGCAAATCCTTGCTGAGGACCAAGCCAACCACTCCCTGCCTCCCTGAAGATTCAGTGCCAAGTGATTTGCATTTTGCTTTGTAACTAAAGATTATTGAGAGCAGAAGCTGTTCTTCAGTGACTGTAAATCTACAGCTAAATATTTCTATGTTATTTACTAGAGTCACTGTAAACAGTATCCCCCTAAAACAAATGCAGACCAGAAAATGCTTTTAGCTTTGAGCAATTCCAGGTGGAAATATGGGTCAATATTAATAACATATTGCGTGATTGGGTTAGAAAATTATTCTAGTTCCATTGTGAGCCTTAAGTTCCATTATTCTAGTTCTATTGATTAGCCTTGGATGTAAAGCAGGTCTATTCTTCGCACTTGTTTGATCATATTTTTAACATATCTTCAAAGACAGGCATTTGCATGGTATTAGCACAGTTAGGTATAATGGTTATGAGAAGCAGTAATGTGATCGAGAGCATGGATCTTGGAGACAGACTTGGGTTTAGATCCCTACTCTGCTGCTTACAATGTGGGTAACTATGGACAGGTTGGTTAACCTTTCTGTGCCTTAGTGTCCTCATCTGTAAAATGGGGATGATATTAATGCATCTACCACATAAGGTTGTTGTGAGGATTAAATGAGCCACTATAAGCAAATCACTTAGAAAGCTGCCTGGCATATTGTAAGTGATAAATAAATGTTAACAATTACTATAATTGCATATAGTGTGCCACTCTTTGAAAGGTATTATGTCTTCTATAGTTGATACTGCCTGGCAAAGTTTTGGCTGTACTAGCTTTGCTGTTGTAATTCTGACCTAATAACAACGGTGCCAAATTGCACAAGCAGATAGTAATGTCTGGCAGCGCCTGAAGTTTTCACTATTAGTGGAACAACTGGAGCTGACATTTACTTGGCATCCAACCAAGAATGAATCCTTACCATCATTTCAGCAACATTTTTGCCTTTTGTCTCTAATATTTTCAGTGGTCGGGCATTAAGAACTTATGAAAAACAACTTAATTTCTTTGTGAGCAATAGGTGAATGTGGTTAAGGACACAGGCTATCTGGACGGTATGCTTGTTAACAGAGGAGTCTGTTTCTGCCTGTATTCAAGAGACACTCAGTCTGGGTTTTGTTCATTACAGTTTTGCAATCCAGGGTCACTTCTGGGTGGGGCACTGTACTGACAGCAAAACAAGAATGAACAGTATTTATGATCTAAATGATGGGGTGCACTGGTCTTATGAAACTGCTTTATCCATCCAACAGGTATTATAAACATGTGTCAGGCACTGTGCTGAATTCTGAGACACAGCCTACTCCTTAGACTATCTCCAGGTATTTAAATAGGAACTCAGATAAATGTGATAAAAAAGAGAGTGAGGCAATTGTGTGCAAGTGGGTGTTAGGTGATGGAATGTGGTCATGCAAAAAAAAAAAACAAACTAGGCATTTGACTTAGTCTACCTAGGTATCTTTATTAGGAACATGGTTGGAAACTAGGTTGATATGGACTGTCCTCTGTTAACCCCTCTGTCACAAGATTTCTAGGTGCTGTCATTTTCAAATGCTTTCTGAGCATCAAATTCTTCTATTGCAGGTGAAGACACACACTTCCACACACACACACACACACACACAAAAAAAAAAAAAACAAACTAGGCATTTGACTTAGTCTACCTAGGTAACTTTATTAGGAACATGGTTGGAAACTAGGTTGATATGGACTGTCCTCTGTTAACCCCTCTGTCACAAGATTTCTAGGTGCCGTCATTTTCAAATGCTTTCTGAGCATCAAATTCTTCTATTGCAGGTGAAGACACACACTTCCACACACACACACACACACACACATGCACACACAATCTGTAATGCTGCCACATGACTGAATCCACCTGATAAAAAGAACACTGTATATACTGAAACATTAATAACTTCACTCTAATGATATCACCTTTGCCATCTTAATTCCTAATTTTCACTTGGCCAAATCAATCCTTTCTAAATAGTTACCTGAGAATCCTATAGAGAAAGAAGGCTGAGTTATTTAAAAGGCATGCTTTCAGACTTTTGGAGCCAAAACTATCTTTTTTCTCCAAGTGAAAAATATTTTGTAAAAGAAAACATGTCTTTACCCTTGATTTCTTCCCTTAATTTGCCATCATTGCAAACTGCCTCTAAAAATCTCAGTTCCAGTCACACGTGTTACTGGACTACTTGAGTCTGCCCAACTGCCTTCTGTAATCATTATACTTTCTCAGGTCAAGTTTTAGCTACTTCCTCAGCCTGTTTAAAGAGTTATTTAAAGCATTTTAAAATATTTTGCATCCATCTGAATAACTCCTGATGAAAGTTCAGAGCATCTTTCTTGGGTACTTAGAAGGTTGGGCAGTATCTGAACTTGGATTTCCCTAAACAAAAGTCTCTAAGACAAAGATTTGGGTGCAAGAAGCTTATGTAGGATGTGATACCAGGAAGCAGAATGAAAAATGAGGAGGTGTAAGCCAGAAGGTACGAGAACCAGTAAAGAGTTAATGAACAGATCACTGCTGTAGGTGTGTATTCTGGTGGCTAGTGCCACAAACCACCCCAAAACGTAGTGGTATAAAACAACCATTTATTATGCTCACAGGTTCTGTAGGTCAGAGTTAGTGCAGGCACAGAGGGCCTCTGTTCTACAATGTCTTGGGCCTCAGCTGGAAAGTTCCAAAGGCTGGAGTGACTTAACAGCTAGAGGCTGGAATCACCTAGAGGTTTCTTCAATTCTTGTCTGGTGGTCAGTGCAGGCACCTCCGCCAGGGCTCAGCAGAGCACCTACGTGCCTAGGCTTCCTCGCAGTACAGCAACTTCAGGGCAGTCAGACCTCTTACAAGGTGGGACCAGGCTCACAAAATGAATGTCCCAAAGAACAAAGAAAGGTGGCATCGCCTCTTCAGACCTTACCTTAGAGTCACACAGCCATATTCTGTGGGTTACAAGCAAGTGATAATCCTGCCTAATGTGAGGGGAGAAAAAGATAGAGCTCAATTTTCAATAAAACTGTGGCAAATAATTTTCAGCATTTTTTTCTAAAAAAACAAAAGAAACGCCATGGTGTAGGCAACCGTCTTCCTTCTTATCTGGAATCATCAAAGGGAGGGAATATTGTTGAGCTCTTTTACCTGCCCGTAATCCTGCCGATTGGGCCAATTGTCAAGCTAGGGCTGGGTCTGGAGCTCACAGACCCCTCAAGCCCATTCACAGACTGGGTCACAAACCCTTCACATGCCAGGTTGGGTCCCCAGACCCCTCACACGCCAGGCTGGGTCACCAGACCCCTCACACACAGGTCTATGAGCTAGGTAACTGGCAAACAGGTCCTTGGGAGCCATAGATTCCAGAGCATGGCCATGCAGAGGGGACAACCGAGGCAGTCGCCAGCCAAGTCACAGCACTGCATGTGAGCACTAACTCTACCCACACACAACTTCTTTACAAAGAATGCACCATACCACCCCCAAACCAGACAGACAGGCGAGGGGGCCTGATTAAATTATTCTATTTTCCCAACAAATATGAATTCACAGATAATTACAATACAATTTGCCACACAAGTGGTAAAAAAAAAACAGGTATGCACAAGTATTATGGGGTCACAGAGGAGAGTCAATTTTTGCTTGGTCACAAGTTTCAGGGAAGGTAGGTTAGAGTCCATCAGGTAAATAAAGGTAAAGGGGAGACTTCAAATAGAAGGGCTTGGTGTGTGCAGTTGGGTAAAGTGGAAGGTGTAGAGTGACAGAAAGTGGGGAAGGGCAATCACGAAAGCCTTGAATGCCATACTAATGGGCAGGGACCTTGTTTTTAGGCAATGGAGAGTCGTTAAGAGTCATTGTAGGTATCCAAAGGGAAAATTATGAGAGCCTGAATGAAGGAAGTATAGCTAAGCTCAACAGTATGGGACGGATTTGAGAAACATAAAATAATTAGTGCCTGGGGATTAATTGGATGCGTGGAGTATAGGAAAGGGAGAAGTCTAGGTTATCACCAGGTCTCTACCCTGGATGCTTGGAGGAATGAGGATTTTAGAAGTAGATTAGAGAAGAGAGGGTGAGCATGAGGTGCCTGTGGCCATGCACACGCACACGGTGAGGGGGCAGGTGCACATGAGTCTAAACTGGAGAGAAGGCAGGGCAAGCGACTCCACCTTGGGAGTCATCAGCAAACAGGAAAAGAATGAGAGAGAGTCCAAGAAAAAATGTGAAAAGACAGAAAGTAGCATTTTGGGCCCCGATAATGCAGTCGTTGGTAACTTGAAGACTTTCACACTTGATGACCTCAATTTTTTTAAAGATAAAGAAGACAGTTATGTATTGAAAGGAAGTGGAGCCCAAATACTGAGAACAATATTTAGGGCAATCAACAAATCCATATTCAAATATGGATCACATCTCAGCAAAAAGGAACAAACTTTTCTGTTAGTCCTGTGCAAGTTTTTGTAATTTTTCTTGGTGTTAACATGCCCTGTACTTGTACTCTGAAATTCAGACCCTGGGTTCTATTCACTAAACAGGCAAAAACATTGCTAAAAACGTGTTAGGGTCATACTCTCCACAAAAAGGAACAAACTTTTCTGTTAGTCCTGTGCAAGTTTTTGTAATTTTTCTTGGTGTTAACGTGCCCTGTACTTGTACTCTGAAATTCAGACCCTGGGTTCTATTCACTAAACAGGCAAAAACATTGCTAAAAACGTGTTAGGGTCATACTCTCCACGATCTCAGGTGCCCTTACAGTTGATTTCAATTCCTTCTGATTCATACACATATTGAATCATCACTAAGCAAGAAAAGCAGGAGCCATCTCCCAATTTAAGCCTCACCTACATAAAACTGGTGGAGAGATGCATTCTTTTTTCTTTGTCCCTGACGTTCAGCATTCATCATTCCAAAACATTTCAACAATCTGTATGTGTGTGTCAAGAACAGATGACAGATATCAGGCTCCTTCTGTAAACTTGCATTACTTTACTTGGGTCTGAACCACAAGGAATTCAGAGCATTGATGCTCTAGGAAAGATGTCTTTCTGAGAGGAATCCGCAGAGAAACAGAGTGTGTTTGAGGACTAAGACAAGATGACAACCCTTCTATATGAGCACATGTTTCCCTTACTTAACAGACACTAACAGTGTAATTACTGTCATGCCAGGGTGCATAAGTTTTTACCTATAAAAGGGGTCCTTCTAGTTAAAACAATTGAAAGCCACTGGTCTAGATAATCCTAATCATGGATAATCCCTTCTCCCTTCAATGGCTTCAATTGCCTTCTCCAAGAAACCTCCCACCAGAGCTCCTAACTGTGAGCCAAATGGACAGATCTGAGTTTTACCTTCTTAATGAAGCATGGTAAATGACCAAAAGGCAAGCTGCTAAAAGAGAAAACCAAAGGAGCCCAGGGTCTGGATATTCCAACCTGGCTAATTGGCCCCTGAAAGATAGTGTGGGGTGTGCTTATGCTGCTTGCTTCCTAACAGCACAGCAGGGTCTCCGTGGCAGAATACCTCACCAGCTGGGGGGTCACCACAAGTGAGATTCTCAACCGATACCCTCTGTCCCTATGAAAGCACTGAAAGCTTGTCTTCACACTGTTACAATTAGAGGACTTGAGGGGTGGGGATGCAGGGGGAGACAGAAAGGGAAAGGTTTTTCTTATGTTTTCTCTGCTACCTTCAGAGACATTTACCAAAATATTAATTTTCAAGATACCCTCTTTTTCTGGTCTACCATTGAACCTTATCTAGAATGTCAAACACATCAAAATGGTATAATAAGATGGAAAACCAGAAACCAGAGGAAAAAGAAAAACGTACCCCAAATCAGGTGGGAAATTTTAGCATGGGAAAACTTGTACACGTGTGTGCTATTGACTCCCACTTGCTCACACTGAAGGTGTTTACAGTAGATATTTGCATAATAATACCTTTGTAGGTGACATTTTCTTAACTCTTAATTTAAAGCACTTCTCACCCCTTTGGATAATTTTTAAGCATCTTCTTTTATTTCAGGTGAAGAAAAGTTCAAAGTGTGCATATTAGGGATATTATAAACCTACAGTTTGACCTCCCAAAGGCCCCTTACTGAAGTGCTATATTTCTCAACTAGACATTGAATCCATGCAAGAATGTAACCTGGGTATACAATGAATTGAATTTAGAAAAGTTCGGCTGTGTTTCTGCTTTTCTCCCCAGCTGTCTCCCTCTCTCTCCTCGTAGATTTATTCCCCTTTTCTCTCAACCTCTTCTTTGGCCTCCCTTCCCCTCTCCTTCTCGGCCTCCTGAATATGATTAGAAGAGGACCACGCTCACCCACCCACAGTGTGAAACAGACAGCCTAGACCTGTGCTGATAACACATATCAGCAGGAAGCATGCACAGCTTACACATTTAGGCATTTTCCCCATTCGGAGCAAAGATATTTTCAAATTAAGAAGCATATCTTTATTTCCATTTGAATAGAAATTAGCCACTAACAATTTGGTCACCCAAAGTTGCTAGAAAGGGAATATTACGAGTGATTATTACATCCTTTTTCTCCACCGAAGGTAAAAACATCTTAAGGAAGACACGATGCAAACGAAGGTCATTTTTATGTTCCTTTGAACTAGCAGTCCTTTCTTCACCTTTGAGTCTGGGCTAAGTCCCTCACTTCTGAAGTGCCTGTGGCTCAGCGGACACTGTTGTGGGAAAGGAGCAAGTGCAGCCAGGTAAACTGCACAGAGATGTGCCCAGCTCTGGGGGGGAGGGGGGGGGCATCTGCTTGAGGTGAAAGTTCCATAGTAGGCTGGAGTTTCTTCCCTGAAAAGTTTCCATAAAGGGCTAAGAAAAAAAGCTTCCCTAATCTTGTTCCCATGTGTCTACTGTGTATTTGAAGATTAAGATTATTTATGTTCAGAGAGCACTGCAGCTACTCAGATGCCTCTCCAGCGGGCAGAGGCTGGAGGGGTGCACTAATGTTTATCGCTGGCACAAGGACAAGCATCGCAGAAACGCGAGCTCCCTGGCTCACCTCCAGAACTCTGCTTTCTCTCCTGACTGACTTCAAGCCACTTTGTAAATTGTTTTGTTGTCTGAGGAGCGTGTTTCTCTCTGGGTTACAGTTCTGCAGGAGTCGATATTTTAACATGCTTCTTTTGGAAAACTCCCCATTTCTAGTACTTCACCTCATTGGATTCTCCTTTGAAGTCGGAGAACACGACACAGGCCTGAGATTACATATCAGGATTGTTTCCCTCTTGAGATCTGTGCCCATGTGTAAGTGTGCGTATGTGTATGTCTGAGCTAGTTAATTGTTTCGTTGATTGCTTAGAGCGTGGTATCATGTTGGCCAGGATCCTAGATTCAGTCCCTGAACATTACACACGGAAATAGGCTGCTCCCTGCCTACAGATCCAGCTCGTATCCCTGACCACTCATTTGACAATGATGTGCCCGTGATCAGTTGGAGAGGATGGAATGGCAGACCCTAGTCGGGTCTTGCCCCACCAGCCTCTCCCGCTATAATGCAACTTAACACTTTTCAGTTACCCTGGGCTTTCTACTGTTCCCCACAAACCTTATAGCAATTCCTATCTTTGTGCCTTTGCCTGCACAGCATCCTGGAATATTCACCCCAGTCTTCTTTGACAATTCAGACCCCTACTCTAGGGGCCTCCCTACCATTTGCACCTAACAACTTCTCTTGCAGTTGTTTCTTCCCAATGAGCACAAGCTATAGCATGTTGCTAGTTGCTGTTTGTAGACTGGAGATAAGAAACCTACTACCCCAATAAATACACCCAAAATCTTCTTACCCAATCTCCTTTTTATGTAAGCAAGAAAGAGGAAAACCTAGTGGTTGTGTATTTAGAACCCGACTNTTCAGTTACCCTGGGCTTTCTACTGTTCCCCACAAACCTTATAGCAATTCCTATCTTTGTGCCTTTGCCTGCACAGCATCCTGGAATATTCACCCCAGTCTTCTTTGACAATTCAGACCCCTACTCTAGGGGCCTCCCTACCATTTGCACCTAACAACTTCTCTTGCAGTTGTTTCTTCCCAATGAGCACAAGCTATAGCATGTTGCTAGTTGCTGTTTGTAGACTGGAGATAAGAAACCTACTACCCCAATAAATACACCCAAAATCTTCTTACCCAATCTCCTTTTTATGTAAGCAAGAAAGAGGAAAACCTAGTGGTTGTGTATTTAGAACCCGACTTCCAAATCACACCACAATGCCTGGTTTGGTTTCAGCTTCCCACTAGACAGTGTGCTCTGAAGCCAGGGATCTGTCTTCACCTGACTTCTGCCCTCCCCACACCCCCTGGCAGAGTGCACTGCACACAGTAGGCTCAGCAGATGCTTGCTCAACTTCTGATTCTTCCAAGGTAAGTCCACACCCCTCCTGGAAGCACACCTCAGAAAGCATGTACCTCACTTGAGAGGAATGATTTTTATCAGCTTCCAGGAAATTAGGCTGATTCCAGTTGCTCACTATGTTATCCAGGGCTCCAGATGGGCAGGGTCTGCCCTGCTCAAGGCTCCAGGCCAAGAGGAAGCCTGGGAGCTGAAATCCAGCTTGTCTGTGGATCTCCAAGGCCTGAAGGGGAGCTGACCCACCCAAAGGAAGGGAGGCCTCTTTCTAATTTGTGAAAAGGTACTGATCCCTCACTAAGCCACACACCATAGGCGGGGGCTCCTGAGAGGGCACCTTTTTCTGTTTACATGGAGGTTTCCTATGGTTAGCAAAAGTTCAGGTATAACATATGGAGAGGAAAAATGATCAAAATTGGTTTGCTGAGCTGATAGATTTTAGTTTTAGATTATCACAGATTCTATATGTAGAAAGATTTATTTTTTAATTTCCCTTAAAATAATACAACACGTATCTATCAATACAAATACATGCGTTAACATATACATATGTATACACACACATGAACACGCACACATGAAGAACTTAATGTAGGATAAAAATGAGGATAAATGCAAATCTAAATATTTAAAGGCACAGAGCTACCAAGATTTATTAATGTGTTCCAATGTATGTCAGAATGATGCTTTTAACTGTTCATTCATTCATTTGTTCTTTCTTTCTTTTAACATACGCATTAGGTTCATACTATTTAAAAATGATCAGTTATAACCCAGGAAGAGCTGTAAAACTTTGTATGCTCTGCTTT
>NW_007727799.1:285253-288595 GCF_000696425.1 Galeopterus variegatus | reverse complement strand
AACAAGTATATGACAAGGTTGACAGGCTAATTAGCGGGTTAAGGATTTTAAATTTCAATTGTTTTTATTTTTTCCTTTTTGTCTTTTTTACTGACCTGTAACGGGATCGCAACCCTTGGTGTCGCGCCCGTACTGGAGACCGGCAACAGGATTGCAACCCTCGGTGTCGCGTCCGCACCGCGCTCAGCCAGTGAGCGGGAACCGGTCTCCACATGGGATCCGAACCCTCGGCGGGAGTGCCGCCGCGCTCCCAAGCGCCACACTCTCCAGTGCGCCACCAGCCGGCCCTCAATTCTGTTTTTAACATCAGTTTACAAAGAGGAGCAGACAGAATCCTGTAATCACATCTCCCATTAAAGTACAATAACAACATTCAGTAATGTCAGACAATCAGCTCTAATTAAGATTGTTAAAGGAATTGAGCTAATAAATGTAGTCTTTGAAATCTACAGAAAATCAAGAGTCTGTAACAGTAAGTGTTGGAAAAGTCAATGAGACTTAGAGGTTATCCAGAAAAAGACTTATACGTTGCTCGATCTTGCAAAATTTAACACTGCCTATAAATTACAATAGATTCTGCCTTCAGCATTCTTTTAATCCATAAGTATGTAAATGATTTTTTCTGTTGTACATTGTTTTAAATGTTTTACATTCACGGAATATATTTTAGATTTACCATAAATAAATTATTCAAATTTTAAAAACCTGTTTTATACTAACTTCAGAAAATTGGTTGATGTCTTGACTGTAGTTTTTTATAATGTCCCTTTGCCTTCCTGTTTCCCACCATTAGTGTTTTGTATAATAAGTACCAAAAGTTCTAGTCTTCAAACAATCCTTCTGAAAATTGCTGTCAGCTATTTATACTCTTTTCCCCTCCATCTCGCTTTAATGGAAGCTTTTAAAGCTGTTAGAAACTAGGGGTCACCACAGCTGAATGTGTATGTGGTAATTTGTACAAATTAACTTATTACAGTGGCCTGGTGGTTGAAGCTGGACCATCTGGCTCCATTTCTCAGGAAAAAACCTTCAAGAGAATGATTCCTGGGGGAAGGTTTAATTATCTTTCACCTGAAAAAAATCTAGTAATCCTGTGGATTAAACCTAAGGATTAACTATTGTTATATTTTTGTTTAGGAAGCTCTTTCTTTCCATGTCTCATCTATTTCCACTGCACAAGAAAATTGACAAAATTAGCCCAGAATAGCTATTTTTATATGCAGATTTAGAATATCGCAGATCGAATAAAGTTGTTATTCTGCAAAGGCAAAAAAAAAAAAAAATGAGTTAGAGATACTGAATATACAAATTTCTTTTTGGCCTTAAGCCTTAACGGAAATACAGTGCATCTCTGTGCATTTCCCCTGTTTATCCCAAATTTAAAAGGTTACCAGCTTTAGACCCAGCTTTTAGCTGTTGTTATCTCACCTTGTAAATGTAAATAAAGACCACCGTTGTCCTCAGCTCATCAAATGGCACTCTGCAGTCAAAAAGACACTAGGTACCAATCTGTAAAATTAAAGATAATGATACCTGTTTAACTCCCTCCCTCCCAGTTTTTCATTACTACTAAATGGATATATTTATTAAAATGCAACCAAATCCAAACATACTTTCTTTATTAAATGACTGGATCAGACTCTATTGCAATAAAAACAACCAAAATATAACAGCTATTGTAACTAAATTGGCTGTCCACAAACTTAAGCAAAGTAAGAACACTGATGAGGCCAGTCAGAGCTACAGGCCCAAGAATTCAGTGTTCACTGTCAATACTTTGACTAAGGGTTTCAAAATCTTTTGTGGTTTGGCTTCTTTTAAAATAATATGATTTATAAATCAGTTGTTTTGGTTTTTTTGTTTTTTAAGACAAATCTCCATTCTTTGCCAAGATCCCGTGCCAAAACAATCCCCACAAAACTCAACTTTTCAGCATTCGTAAGCCTTATCCAATTTAACATGGCTTCAAAATTTAATCCATACAAACTCTCCAGTGTTCGTTTGACAGATGTAACTTACATGTGCCTTATTTCACGTAGAACCCTAGACAGACGTTTAGCAAAGGAACTGAGCGAAGTATTCCACCACTTAACAGATGTTCCCTGGCTGGACTTCACTCCAAGTCGGTCATGCTAGGAAACAGTTCTCTTCATTTTTTAATATCTTCAGATTTCTATAGGTTTAGAACTTTTCTTCATAGGCTAAAAGTGTTGTCTTAAATGAACTACATAGCCAAAATACAAGCACTAATTAAGTCTGATTTCAGGATGCTAATCAGAATTAGACTGGGAAAAATAAGCTTGAAACAGACCCATCCTAAATTAACTAGCTACTTACTAAATGTGGCCTTGGAACCTGCATTTGTGTTCAACTAGCGGAGGAGGGACTAGTGTCTAGTTTGGAGTTAATTGCATGCTACTATCAGTTATTTTAAATAAAAATAACTTGTATGAAAAATAACTATAGCCTGATCCAAGGTTTTACCCTGACTTGTATGTACCTCATTATTTTAAGGGGGGTACAAAATACATACAAAAATAAGGAAGAAAGAAAAAAGAAAAACAAGAGGAACATTTACTTGTTGTAGCTCATGAATGGTTGAGACTTTTGAGGTGTGTAATGTGATTATGTTAGCCTCAGAGAGAGATGATAAACCAATAAAATCCATCTGCCTACAACCAGATCCTCAATTCAAGACTCTCTTGCTCTAAGGATTCATGGCATATGAAAGTTTTATTTATTTAATACCAAACAGCTGGATGAAAATGAACAATTAGGCGTGGATAAAATCCATCTGCCTACAACCAGATCCTCAATTCAAGACTCTCTTGCTCTAAGGATTCATAGCATATGAAAGTTTTATTTATTTAATACCAAACAGCTGGATGAAAATGAACAATTAGGCGTGTCCAAGTATCCATATTGTGGTGACAAAGTATTCAGATGACAGGCCAAACTGTCCCACTTTCATTCATGTGTTTAAATATTTATTGACACTGAAGCAATGTGATAGAAAATGAGGTGCATATTGATTGTGAGATTATAGGATCTTTATTTAAAATTCCTATGGAGTATATTCTTATCCAGTGCAAATTCTCCTCTATGGAATATATTCCATGATAAGAACAAAATATTAAAAGTAATCTTCAGCCTTTAAAAGATCTTATTTTGGGGGAAAAAAAATAACTGTTGGGAAAAAAGAAAAGATACTAAAAATGTATCAAAATTTTTTTTAGATAAAAATATGAATATCTGTCATGAGATGAGGCTAACAATGGCCGAGGGCTGTAATCACATATGAACCAGTCGTAAAATATCTATCTAGTGGTGGTCAAAAGTATG
>NW_007727799.1:281895-283916 GCF_000696425.1 Galeopterus variegatus | reverse complement strand
TCTCCTCTCAGGTCCCCAAGTATCAAAACCTAAAAGAGGAAGAGTGACATCAGCTGTCCTCGTGGCTACCTAATCTTGCTTTACCAATTACTTCTTAAATTTAACAGTCCTGTGACACAAACCACGACTTCTGAGGGCATGTACAGTAAACGAGCAAGGGCAAATGGCAGCACGTGTCGGATTGGGACTTCCTAGGTGTTCTTGACTCTTGGCTGCGACCCTTTCTACTCGCTCCCTGTTCACACCGGTAGAGATCGAACATGGTATTTATGAAAGTATCCTAGAATCACTATTTACTGGCTGAGAGTGCCAGAAATGGTTTATGGGCTCGTATTAGTAAAACATCAAAGTCCTTTCTTAGAAAGCAGGACCGTTTCCCGCCTGTTTGGTGAGCATGAAATCAGTGAACNGTCTCATTCAACTGCCAAAGCAACACTCGAGTCACTTGGGATGAATGCGGGTAATAGGCAAGCATCATTTCAGCTAGGGCTCTCTTCTCACTTGGAGACTGTAGTTGAATCATCAGGTTAGAAGGACACAGAAGTAAGAATGACTAGGTATTTACTTCGTGTGTGTGCCTGACAGTGGAGCAGTCATAAACTGTCCCCACACGTCATCCCCTACCCAAGCTTCAGCCTCACGGGTTGAGCACTTTCTCTGTCCCCCACCCTTTGAGCCTGGCCATTCCATCTCATGATACTGGCTCACCACTGACCCCATATTCTGGCCATTTCATCATGGCCAGATGAAGCAGGGCCACCTCCTTATTTCATAGAACAGCTGCCACCACACTGACCAAAGAACCACAAACCCATGAATGGCCATTGCATTAGCCTTAGAGGGAACAAAAGGAAGCACAGTGGGCCAAATCGGACGTGCTGGGTATGCAAGGATTCTTGCGTTATTTGGGTTTTCTGCTGGACACAGCAACCGATAAAAATATCCACCAAGATTCAAAATACATTTAAGCAGATGTACATATAGGAACTCATGATTCTGAGTTCATAGTTCTGTAAAGAACTTTCAAGGTAAAGATTTAAAAGGGCCATTCACAAATGGTTAGAGGACAAGACACTTTCAAACTAATCTGAGCACAGCGATGTTCTCAGTACAGTATACTGTGTGACCTTGGACAAGCTGTGTCAGTTTCCACATCTGTTAAGTCAGAGGTTTAGACAAGACATCTCTCTTCACTAACAGTCTTTGGCTTGACATGCACAAGGTGTGAAGAATTATGGGCCCAAAAACGTGAAAGAAAATTCCGACTCTTTGCTTATCTGTATTTTCTAAATTTTCTACAAGGAACACATATTCCTATTGTAAATTAGGAAGCAATAACTGATTTGTGTCATTTTTTGATTTAAGTATATAGGAATAGAAACTCTAGGGCTAATCTCATTTAAAAATGAGGTCACAGAACAGTAGGAAGGTGAAGTAATTTGCTCAGATGTACACACATGATCAGCGGCCAATCCAGGATCCTGACCAATACCTTTGCCTTGAAGGCTGGTGCTCTTCAGTGACACGTGTCACATCGAACATAAAATGGCAACATCTCCATCAGTTAACAGAATAAAAAACCCTTGCTTGATTTCCTTCATCTTCCTGCCAGGATTTAAAAGGCATTGAGACCTAGCAATAAAGCCAAGAATTCGAAGAGCTCAAAGGCCAGGCAGTTATCTGAAAAGTACACAACTCCCGCAACAGGCCAGCCCCACTTTCACCTGTGCTGAGTGTACTGGCCCCAATTCCAAAGACCCCTGTCCTCTCCCCTCAGCTAGCCATGCGTGCTTGTGACGTCATGGCCACCCTTCCCTTCTCCACATCACAAGCAAAGTGGCAGATGCCTAAAACCCTTTGGCATGAAGTTTCTTCTCAAAGTAATCCTGAAAATTCCCATGCTCAATAGTCCCTATCTAGATGCAGGCCACTTTTACATCCACTCCATTTAGGCACCAGTTCTCCTCTCAGGTCCCCAAGTATCAAAACCTAAAAGAGGAAGAGTGACATCAGCTGTCCTC
>NW_007727799.1:278781-280709 GCF_000696425.1 Galeopterus variegatus | reverse complement strand
GTGTCTGTACATCTGTTTTCTTTTTCTTCAATGTGTTATTTGGCTAGTTGTTTGACAACATCAAAGCTTTTGGCTGTTAGGTTCTTTGGTCCACGTGGGACCAAATTCATTGTACAAATCCATCTGGTCTCAGATGCAAATGTTTCCAATCACTGCAGGTCACCAACTGGAGTGAAATGAACACTTTCAGAATTTATTGTTGAGTTGAGGGGTCAGGTTCTCTTCATCAGTCGGGAGGTAGAGAGCTGCTTAGCTCCCTGTAGACTCAGCCATTTTCACCGAGGAAATGTGATAGAAAATTCAGAATCCAGGAAAAAGAATTTTCATTCTCTCTCTTTTTTCCTCCCTCCTTCTCTCCCTTCCTCCCTCCAGTTTTATTGAGTTATAATTTACATATTATACAATTCTCCCTTTTAAAGTCTACAGTTTACTCATTTTTAGTGCATTCAGAGTTGTACAATTTTAGAGCATTTTCATCACCCCCAAATGAAACCCTATACCCATTAGCAGTCGCTCTCCATTTGTCCGCAAACTGTCCCCCAACCTTGTCCTAGGTAATCACTAATCTACATCTGTCTCTGTGGATCTGCCTGCTCTGCATATTTTATGTAAATAGAATCATATAATATGTGGTCCTTCATGAATGGCGTCTTTCGCTTAGTATAATGTTTTCAAGATTCATAATGTTGTAGCATGTGTGAAATGTTATTTCTTTGTATTGATGGATATTTGGGTTATTTCCACTGTGGGGCTATTACGAATAATGATGCTGTGAACATTCGTGTACTAGTTGGTGCATGAACATATATTTTCATTATTCTTAGGACTAATGCCTAAGAGTTGAATTACTCAGTTGTATGGTAACTCTTTTTAACATTTTGAGAGATTGCCAAGCTATTTTCCAAGGCAGCCGCACCATTTCACATTCTCCTCAACAGTGTACGAGGGCTCCACCTTCCACATCCTCATCAACAGGTGTTATTGTCTGTCTTTTTTATTACAGCCATCCCAGCAGGTGCAAAGTGGTATCTATGTGAGGTTTTGATTTGCATTTCCCATTCTATATGCATGGCTGGTGATGCTGGGCATCTTTCCTTGCTTACTATTTATATGTTTTCCCTGAAGAAATGTCTATCCAAATCTTAATCCATTTTTCATTGCTTTATTTGTATTTTTATAATTGTTATAAAAGTTTTTCCTATACTCCACATACAAATCGTTTATAAAATGTATAATTTGTGAAATCTCTCTCTCCTTTTAATTTTATTTAGATGTTCCTGGGTAATTGTGTATTTACTGTTTTTATGATCAGGAAACTCCTTTAAAAGGAATCATGAGTCACAATAGAGGAAATAAAGCATATTTCAGAACCTTCTTTTTGCCAAATATACAACACGCCCCCAAACAAACAAACAAAAAAGCCTAATAATAATATTAAGACAAGAGCTTAATAAGAAAAGTTTCCATGGCCACTTCAGTTTTGTTCCAACAGTCATAATTATTCACACTTGTAAACAGATTTACAGTTTACAGAGGACCCTGATATACATAACCTCTTATGATTTCCCTAACATTTCTTTGAAATATTACAGTTATCCCATTTACTAGTGAAAAAAATGGAGGAGTTGGGGACAGGAGAGTAAGGAACATTCAGTAAAGTATCTTGTCACACTTAAGACTAAGTTCAGCCTAAACCCCAGCAATATAAATACCAAAATATTTAGGCCAAAATTCATTCAATGAAATACAAAAGCCACCAAACCAGTTATGTAAAATGAATTTTTTTACAATGTACCTATCTGTACATGATGCCTACATGTGAGAAGAAAAGTAAAACAATTGTCTATGTCATGATAAACTGGCCATTTTTATTACTACATGATATCAAACATCCAAAAAAACTTAATTCATCTCTTGTCATGTCTTGC
>NW_007727799.1:257994-277771 GCF_000696425.1 Galeopterus variegatus | reverse complement strand
ACACCGAGGGTTGCGATCCCGTTGCTGGTCCCGGTCTGGTACGGGCGCGACACTGAGGGTTACGATCCATTGCCGGACATGAAAAAAAGACAAAAAGGAAAAAAATAAAAAATAAAAAAAGATGTGATCTCCTGGCATCTAAATAAGAGAGAAGTAGCAATAATGAGATAGTGACACAGTTCTTGTTGGCTAATCACTAGGAGAAACTACATGTGGAACTAGGGTGAGTTGTTTTCATTAATATTATCACTAAAGCAAGCAGAGAATTCAGAATAAGCTCAGTGGTCAGTCCCACCCCCACACCCTCTAGTCTACACAGAGTAATAGTGAACTATTTCTCATTTATGCCTAATTTTTTGCAACCGCTGTTCATGGAGATTAACCTCCTCTCATTACTATTCTATGGTGGTGCCAGTTTATACCCAAAACTTTGATTCCATCCACTTGCAGGAAGCTCAGAACCAATTAGGTCTATACCCAGACCATCTACTAAAATAGACCAGAATCTTCCTTCAGATCAAAATCTAAGCATTTTTCAGGGATTCAAAGCTACTCAGAGTCAGTGGAACTCAAATTTATATAAGTGATGGAAAATCAGAGTAGTGTCCAATTTCTATACAGCAAAAAATGTTTTCTCAATCAAAATTCGAGTCATATGTTCTGACAGTAGAGAATATTGTACACATGTATTGGTCACCCTGGAAAATCCAGAACCTGCGATTGCCATATTTTTGTGACTACCAGGAGATGCCATTAGAATCTCCCCCAAAGGACAGACTAGTGGCCTGGAAAGAGAAGTTCACATTTCCAGAATTGAAATTCTGAGCCTCACTATGTAAGCTGGCCATGTGATCAGCTACAGGAAAGAGTAACTGCTTTCTCAGTCAATTTTAGTCAGTCTATGGGCACTTATTAATATTTAAACAACAGGGCAGGTCTCTATAAAGCACTGTATAATTGTTTGTGTCATTTATTTTCATGTATGCAGCATTAATTCTTTGTTTCTTCTGAAATATACAGATGAATATGAAAATATTTGTGAAAGTACCTCTAATTTCCTAGAAAAAAGTTAAAATAGAAATCCAGAACTATAATAACCAAAGTCTTACATTTAAGTTAATTCCTCAATTTTTGAAAAAGGAAATTCTCCAACTGTAGGAAAAAAAAGAAAATCTATACTGTTTTGCCAAAATGGACTCCTGGACATGGGCACCTCCCCTGCCAGGAGCTACACATTCAGCTCAGAGTCCTTAGTCCCCTTTTAACAAGTGCTGAGGTCAGAAATACCTGTGCAAGAGGAAGGGAGTGAATGAGATGTTTGCCCTCCTGGTTGTAGGTGCGACCGGTTGTTCACATTCCTTCCTGAGCTCTGACAAATCTCTTGACTTAACTGGGAAATCTTCAAATGTACATGTGATGATTACATTGGGTGGAAAGCTTGGAGAATGAAGGCTTCTGAAAGCGTTCAGGGGCTACTTCAGCAAGCCAAGGGAAACTTGCTCTCAGTCAAGAGCCACTTTTAAAAAGAAGTATCATTTTTTTAAAAGTAGAATTCCCATCTTTACATAAGTACGTCAGCTTTCTATTTAAAATTGCACTGAGGTGTAAAGGAACAGACACTTCCGTCCTGTGCAACAGACTTTCATCAGTTGAGATTAAGTGGCTGGGCTCTCCAAGAATTCTTCAGATTGGCCTTTCATTTCCTGGTATAAACAGGAAAACTCACTGGAAACCTAGCAAAGAAAAAAATGGCTGAGCCTCTAATCCAAGAGCCCATCTTCCATAATTAACCTAAAAAATTATTAAGAAAGCTTCCAGCTTTCTACAGATTTTTAGTTTTGTCTTTGGTGTTTAACTTACTTGATGTATAAGACGATGCAGGTTGAGTAGCTTGGCCTTTGGCCCTGGGAATAGCTAAGTAGAAAACCTGTAGGCTCTCCCTCCTGTGGTATCTGCCCTTATCTAGCCCTTACTGTGCATGCTGTCCTGTGCTAATACTGAGGAGGGAGGAAATAGTGTGTAGGAGGAAATAGCTCCTTGAGGAAGGAAGTGGGTGGTGCAGGAAAAACAAATCAGAACCTTCCCAGAATAGAATTCGCCTTTGACCACCCCTCAAAGCTCCCTACCCCACATCCAAGTCCTGCCGGATAGTGATACACATGATAAAACCTGTCCGAGCCTGCCCTTGCCCCTAAACAATCATGAGTATTTTTCTGAAATGAATGTCACTGGGACTAGTTGCCATCAGATACTGCTTGTACTCTCAAGCCCTTCATAAACAGATGAGTTTGCTCCATTTGTTCTCACTTTGCAAAGAATTTTACATTCTTCCCACAGCAGGAGGCCAAGAATTAATGAAATTTCATGACATTTATTTCACGGATAAGCTCTGCTGACCAACAGGACTGAAATCTGCTCATAGGCAATAGGATCCTATAGAAAATAGACCCCGATTTAGCTTTCATGTTTCAAAAAACCAATATCTCCACTATTTTTATAAAAGCTTTCTAGTTGCTTTATAGAGCAAACAGTTTTATTTTATTTCCCTGAAGAATTTCAGCAGCCTTGCAAGAGTAAATGAGTGGTTCTTTTTCTGTTCACCTGGATCTAAGTAACTTCTTATAATCAAAAGGTCCCAAATGCTTTTATCAAAAAAACTTCTTGCGGTGTGTCAGATATTTTATTTATACCCTCAGAATCTGTAGTCATTCCAAAAATTACATAATCTGATTATAAGTCAAGATAAAAAAGACGCAAAAAGAAACAGCTCCTTACACATACTCTTAAGCATATTTTCCTTTTTATTAGAGTTGGTTTCAGACATTCTTCAAATATTTAGGAAATCTTTTGATTTGTTTCTGTTTTAGTGTGTAATGTAAAACTCTCCACCTTTTATTGAAACGTATTAACCACTGAAAAATTAAAAACAGTATAAAAATAGGAATAGTTCAAGCCAATTTTAAGGACTTTAAACCTAAATTTTTCAAATTATAATGCTCTACTTTCATATATACATATTCCTAACAGACCAATAAAGTGGAGTGCTCGTTGTTTATTAGAAATTGACATTCCACTGGTGTTAGCCAACCGAATAATTCTTTTTTAAAGTTTCCTGTGCAAAAATGTGTACAAAGGAATGTTTCTATACCAATTAATGTTTATAGTTTGTTTTGGAACATTAAGGTAAACTACAGATAGTTTTACATGTTCCCTTTTTACCATATTTAATGAATATCATTGGCAGTCAGTTTTTCTTCTGGAGTTTATTTTATCCTTGTTCCATTTCAGAATAGGAGCAAGGATTAATGATCAAAAATAAATGTAACACAAAAAGCAAGTCTTCACAGAGGTAAACAGATTATTGTGTTATTTAAAATGAGCAGTAAATGTTCTTTGAAGAAAGCACAACTGGGTTATGAGCAGAGATGCTGCCCAAGGTATTAGGCACCACCTAAAGACTTGGGTCAAGGGCAGTTCTAATCTGATGGGCTAGAGGGACAATTTTTACTGAGTCCCTACCATGTACACTGCTCTTACTAAATGATGTATATGTGGTGTGTTACGTTATCCTTTAAGAAACCTATAGTGTTACTCTCTCCGTTTTGCAAAGGAAGAAATTAAAGCATTAATACTTAAAGATGGCAGAAGGTCACACAACTGGTAACTGACAGAACTAGGATTTTAACCAGGTCAGTTTGGTTCCGAACCCTGAGATCCTCTCGTTACAACTGAGAAGGAAGACTCAGTACCTAGAAAACAAAATGGAGTGAAAGAGAAGTAGCACAGGAAAATAATCTGTAGGGAAATTATGGTGACAAGCAAGAGTTCTAGGATGACCAAGTGGTACTGAGATTTAAGAGACAGTTTGAAAATTTTAGTGAATAGAATTTGGGAACTTCTGATGAAGGAGCAATCAGATGGCAAATTCCAAGGGGAAAATTAAAAGAAAATATGTTAATATCGTACTTGGCTTTAAAAGGATGTGTCTAACCTACATAAAATATCATTAGTATACTCAATGAAATACTGATGCAGAATGCATTGCTCCCATCTCAGACACTTTCAGCATAATATCTCAATATCCAGCATAGAATAATCTACACATACACATTAGTATACTCAATGAAATACTGATGCAGAATGCATTGTTCCCATCTCAGACACTTTCAGCATAATATCTCAATATCCAGCATAGAATAATCTACACATACCACCTTTTTAAGTTTAATTTTCTTACCGTAATCTAAAGGGATTTAGGATGTGGACTTTCTCTATCCCTTTTCTCATTTATGATAACCAGGGTGGGTGATTAAGAGAGTTAATAAAAATACAGTCATCCCTCAGCATCCATGGGAGATTGGGTCCAGCACCCGAGGGCACCACGATTCACAGATGCTGCAGTCCCTGATTTAAAAAAAAAAAATGGCATAGTATTTGCATAGAAACAATGCACTCCTCTTACATACTTTAAATCATCTCTAGATTACTTATAATACCTAATACAATGTAAATGCTATGTAAATAGTTGTTATACTGTATTGTTTAGGCAATAATGATAAGAAAAA
The DNA here is from genome assembly GCF_000696425.1 of Galeopterus variegatus. Taxonomy (NCBI): domain Eukaryota; kingdom Metazoa; phylum Chordata; class Mammalia; order Dermoptera; family Cynocephalidae; genus Galeopterus; species Galeopterus variegatus. The sequence goes on along the minus strand of NW_007727799.1, from coordinate 273,206 downwards.
AGTCTGTACCTGTTCAGTACAGGCGCAATTTGTTTCAAATATTTTCGATCAGCAGTTGGTTGAATCCGCAGATGTGAAACCCATGGATACATAGGGCTGATGGTATACTGTATGTTTTTGAGGGTGGCCTTAAATTTCTTGATGTAATATAACTGTCTGTAATATATCTGTTGCACAGAGCCATTAACACCAAAGGTTGCCAAATAAACATTAATTGATGATAAAAATACAAAGGCTTTTGGAGGCATCAGAATTTCAACCTTCTTTGTGCTGACTTATAACAGCTAAGTTTAACTTCTCAGTTGGCAATGCTTTCCTTGACATTAAGCATGCTAAGACCTGTGGAAGCCATTTTTCCCATTGAGTAAAATGGGTTCCTGAGCGAGGATTCTGATTATCAGCCAGTTTTTGAGGCCTCTTCCCAATCTAGATGTCTCTGTTGGGGTGTACTGCCAGTAGCAATCATCCAGGTCAGTGGTGCCTAACATCCCCCTGCAGAGACTGAGGTGGTGACACTACAGCATTTGTTTAGTTTGCAGGAAAAACTTGTGAAAGGTGATGACCTTAGTTTAGGGCTGGGAAAACCCAATGAGTTTAAAGTGGCTAAGAATTGAGGACTCAAAAGATAGTCCCTTTACCTTATTGTGCACATGGGAGAAACCTCGAGTCTTCCCTTGGCAGAAGTCTACGCAGTTCGGTTTAAAATGCACTCACCTAACACCCTCCTATGTAGCGCTGCATTTTGTCACTCAGCCCACAGCCTGTCTTGCTGACATTCTCAACTGTGACTGTGTGGCTGTCACAGCTTTTCCCTTGCAAGGCACACAGTCATACCTCCCGAGGTTATTGCTCTCCATGTGAACAGCTAACAGTCCCTATGTCAAGCTTTGTATATTTCAGCTTGCACTTTAATGCTGTAATAAATCAAAGACATATTGCACATGTTTGGTTCCTAAAGTAATGATGTATGGATTCCCTTTGGATATAGAAAAAATAAATATGTTGTGTGTGTCCCCATTTCTCTCCTCCACAGAAACACAGTATTTGTAAAACAAATGTTATGAAAATTGATGAGCTGTGAGTGATCCCAAAGAATATTTGCCTCTTTTTTTGTAGGCAGAAGAAAATATCTGATAATAATATCCAAAGAATATAATGTTCTATTTTATGTGTTCACTATTGATAGTTACATTTAACAGTTTGGGAACATTTGGTCTCTGATGAAAATATATTTTGTGCTTTAAATCACTTCTTGCTTGGATCAAAATTCCTTAGCAGTTCCACCTGCACCCCACTTGTCGCACAAACTGTTCTGCTCGGGTTTCCATCTTGATGTGGGTCGCCTTTATTCTTTGCTGTTAATTCAAATTCTACATTTCCTTTGTGCTCAGAAACCTCCTTCTTTTAAAAAGCCCTCACTTGAGATTCCCCTCGTCCCCCTGAACCACAATCAATCATTTAATTTTATTTATTGTGGTGGAATACATATAGCATAAAATTCACCATTTTAACCATTTTAAAGTGTACAATTCAGGGGCATTTAGTATATTCACAATGTTATGTAAACATAACAATTATCCAGTTCTAGAACATTTTCATCACCCCAAAAGGAAACCCCCATACCCGTTAAGCAGTCACTCACCATTCCTCCTTCGTCCCAGCCCCTAGAAACCACTTTCTGTCTCTATGGAGTTATCTATTCTGGGTATTTCATATAAACAGAATTATACAGTATATGGCCTTTTGTGTCTAGCTTCTTTTACTTGGCATAGAGTTCTCAATTCATCTATGTTGTAGCATGTATCAGTTCTTTCATTTCCTTTTTATGGCTGAATAATATCTTATTCATCCATCCATACATTGATGGGCATGTGGAATGTTTCACTTTGCAGTTATTGTGAATAGTGCTGCCAGGAGTATTCTTGTGCAAGTTTTTGTTTGAACACGCATTTTCAATTTTTTTTTGAACATATATAGCTAAGAGTGGAATTTCTCGGTCATGTGATGATTGTATGTTTAACTTATTAAGGAATTGCCAAACTGTTTTAAAACACTTCACCATTCCTGTATTCCCACTAGCAATGTATGAGCCAGTTTCTCCACAGCCTCCCCAACATTTATTATTTTCCTTTTTTTTTTATTATACCTGTCCTAGCGGGTGTGAAGTGGTATATAATTGTAGTTTTGATTTGTATTTCCCTAATGGCTAGTGACTTTGAGCATCTTTTCATGTGTGTCAGTCATTTGTTCATCATCTTTGGAGGAATGTCTATTGACCTGAAAATATTTTCTTCCACTCTGTAAGTTGTCTCTTCACTCTTTCAGTAGTGTCATTTGATGCACAAAAGTCTTTAATTTTGATGAAGTCCAATTTATCTAGTTTTTCTTTTGTTGATCATGCTTTTGGTATCATATCGAAAAACCAGTTCCCAAATACAAGATCACAGAGATTGATACCTACGTTTTCTTCTGGGAGTTTTATAGTTTTAGCTCTTCAATGTAGATCTTTGATTCATTTTTAGTTAAATTTTGTATATGGTGTGAGGTAAGGGTCCAACTTCATTATTTTGCATGTGGATATCCAGTTGTCCCAGCACCATTTGTTGAAGAGACTATTTTTTCTGTTAAATTTTGAAACGTTTTAGTCGATAGCATTTTACTTAATAATTATTATATACTGCTTTTTTGTTGTTGTTTTATACATGTGTGTCATATCTGTATAAGTAGATAGGAACCCATTCAAGGAGGAGACTTACTTCTTTTATGTTTTCTCTGTTGTATTTAATGGCTAAAATTGTTCTCAAAGAGAGAAAAAAGAGTCAAAGGGGACCCAAGCTTTTAACCAAGGAAAATCAGGGTAATTTATTTAAAGGACAATTTTTAATTATTTTAAAGTATAGAATTAATATGACATAGTCTCTGCCCTCAAGATGCTCATGGCCTAAAGTGAGAAAGCAACATTTCTGGTAGCCACTAGACATACATGGCTATTGAGCACTTGAAATGTGGATAATTCTAATTCTAATGAGATTTGCTAAAAGAGAAAACACACAGAGATTTCAAAGACTTAGTAGAAAAAGAAAAAGGTCATATATTTCATTAATAATTTTTAATATTAATTATGTGTTGATATGATAATAGTTTTATATATTGGATTAAATAAAATGTATCATAAAATTAATTTTTTTTTACTCTTCTAATATGTCTTATATTTCTATTGGACAACACTGGTATAAACAAACAAAATCAAGCAAATGTCTCACAACTATGCAAATAGTAAGTGATAGAAGTGATGTTTATACCCTAATAACTATGCTATACAACTCAAAATAAACCAGGAGTATTAAGATGTAATTGGTGGTTCCAATTTGAAACTGGGAGGTAGAGCTGGGGTCTGTAATATTATGTTCTATATTGTGTGCAGAATACCTGCAAGGACACAAACAAAATACAGGTACTCTGCCCATAGCTTCAAATCTCACAGAAGACACACCTGCCCCACATCACTCAACTAGAAAACAACTACAGGTTAAGCCAGTGTTTCTAAGCCAGGTGTGATTTTATTTCCCATAGGACATTTGGCAATGTCTTGACACATTTTTGGTTATCTCAATTGGCATCTACTGGATACTACTGGCATCCACTGGGTAGAGGCCAGGGATGCTAGTAAATATCCTATAATGCAGAGGACAGCTCTCCACAATGAAGAATTATTTGACATAAAATGTCTATAGTCCTGAGGTTGAGAAACCCTGGGCTAAACCTTTGCTAAGGGCAATATTTGAGAGGAAGAAAAGGCAACCGTGTGCTGGAGCTCGACCTGCAGGCAGGCTATGAAGCACTGGCAAGTTCAGCTGGGTGGAGGGATGGGGCAAAGCAGGCAACAAGAACCACACCAGTTGGGGAGGAATGTGGCCAGTGTGGGGTTGGAAATGGACTTGAGCCCACGGGAGCAGAGGGTCTGCCATGAAAAGAAACAGTGACCAGGGAGAAGTGGTTTGTAACTCAGAACTGGACTCCAGCCCTGGCTCCTGCCCTGGGCAGCTTGGAGCAAATCACATGAACTTTCTCAAACTCAGTGCAGCCCTCTGTCAAATGGGAACAATTTCAACAACTTTGAACCTTTCTAAGTTTGAGTTTCTGATGAGATCCTCTGCATAAAACAATTTTGTTACTAAAAATACAAAGTATTGTTTCCTTTGTCATTGTGGTTGTTACTAAATTGAATAGGTGCCAGAGTATGAGGGCCTTGGAAGCCCAGCAAGGAGAGGAGGCAGGGTCTGATGGGACTGTCTGCAGCAGGAAAGCAATTACAGGAGAGTGGTGCTGGGCAAGGTTCACCTTGACACAGCGTGCAGGGAAGATGGGAGCAGTGAGAGGGTGTGGCTAGAAAAATCACCTAGAAAACCTTTCCAGGGAAACAGCATGAGTGGGTGAGCTGCAGCCCCTGTGAGCTGCACATCAGCAACCTGACAGGCAGAAAACAAATTTGAGCAGTGATTTTGGGGGACACATTGGGGGATGGGCTGTAGCCCTCTGTAAAGGTGGACAGGGAAACCGGCAGGCTACTCCATAGGCTTGTGCACCAGTCCTGTGTAAAGAAATAGAACACACATGCCGTCTGTAAGACTGAGTGTTTAATATTTTATAAATAATCAACATAGAATTCTAAGAAAATGTGGATTATGAATTTTCCCTAAATTATGTTTCAACCTCAAAGGTATTACCATGGTAATGTTTTTAAAAGCATGCATATATATAGTAAGGTGTACTTTCTAGATCTCTCTTTGAAGTTTATTCTTCCCACATTTAATATTTAAATTCAAATAATCCCAGCCTGAAAATTTACCATATTAATTATTTTTTATTTAAAATAATTTCTCTGAGTAAGACATTTGGCCTATTGTAAGAATGTTGAGAATGTATAATTTAGGATCCAGTAGCATGCAAGCTTCCAAAAGGCAGGGATTGGGAGCTGTTTTGTTCATCGTTATAATGCTATGCTTAGAACACTCCCCAGCACACGGTAGCCTGCACTAATTATTTATTGAATGAATGAATGAACGAACCAGTTAACAAGAGGCATACGGTGTGTGTGCACTCGTCCTAGATGGTTGTATGGTTGGACAAGTGACATGTGCACATTGTGGTGCTGAGTGTGACAGTATCTGACCCCCAATCATGAGCCAAGGCTGTTATCAAAGCCGCCTCACTGAGACCCATCTATTGTCACTCATTCATTGCCACAAGCACTCAAATCAATCGTTTTCTCCTCTTCTTTTTACCTCTTCTGGAACCCAGCAGCGGTAAATCAGTAAAGTTGGAAGTGGATGAAGATAAGAGCACAAAGGGATCCAATTTTCCTCCCTCGGAAGTGGCAATTGGTTTGTCTCCTTACACCTTTCCCCAAGAGAGGCCTTTCCATGTTTCTGAAGGAGAAAACATGGCCTGGGCGAGTGTGTGCCTGGTGGGACTGTTGCACTCCCACCACCTCGGCTGCTGCAGAAAAAAAGGCTCTTCAGTAAGCTTGACAGTGTGCCAGTTCCGTCAATGATAAGAGAAGCTCAAAGCACCAGCAGTCACCACGGGCCGCAGGCAATATGTCACAATGCAGAGCTGCAAGGCCACCAAACAAAGCAAATAGGAGAGCTATCTTGAAGACTTGCCAATGGGGTTCAAAAATTGAGTGGCCTTTCTAAGAACTTTTAAAATGATGTAAGAACACTAAATTGATTACCTAAGGATGCCCTCCATGGTCAGAAGCATCCTCATTTGCATATTTTTTCTTCTCTTTAGCCATTCTAAGGATTTCCTAGCCATTAGTAATGTTTCCTCACTTTCTGCATCAGCTTGCAAGTTGTTCTTTATGAAACTTGAAATCCTCATTGAGGGGTCAGAAGCATCCTCATTTGCATATTTTTTCTTCTCTTTAGCCATTCTAAGGATTTCCTAGCCATTAGTAATGTTCCTCACTTTCTGCATCAGCTTGCAAGTTGTTCTTTATGAAACTTGAAATCCTCATTGAGGAGAGAAAAAGAAAACCAAAGATATTTTACTCAGAATATATCTTCTTACAAAGAAAAACAAATAAGCAAAAAATACTTAAGAAATGCATCAAATTAGCAAATTCTCATTAAATATTAATTTGAGATTTTATTGCACATTTGGAGCCTTACTGCAGACATAGCTAAGACTCCTAAAAGATGAAATTTCATTATTGAGGAGGAGTCAAGAGGGGAAAGAAATCTGCTATGGGGTTTCTCTTCACTGCAAATGGAAGTCCCTCAAGTTTCAAATTTGACTCATAGGAGAAACCAACTAAATTTATTAGTGTTTTTTTTTAATATCATGTCCTTTAAGTATATCCTTGAATTTAAAACCAGTAATTTTTCCAACATCTTCCCAAGATTCTGTAATTTATGTGTTTTCTGAAAATCTGAACAGTTCTGATAAATTCAGGGGCCACTCTTCTTCAATCTGTGTGTAGAAATACAGAAGCCTATATTGTTATTTCTATATATTTCAAGAATACAAAGTGTTTCATAGAAGCAAACCGTGTCTATGGAGGTGTGTAGTGCACAACTTTGCACCTGCAAGCAGCAGGCATGGGTGCATGTCCACATCTGTGCAGCCACTTTACTTTCCTGAGCCACATACAGCTAATAATAATTCCTGAGGACAATTCTGCTTGCTCAGTGCTTGTAAATTCATTCTGGGGTATATTTAATGTGGATGTTATCATGCAGAATTTGTATTAAAAGTCTTCCATCGTGTCTCTCAGTGAGACTAAAAAGTGATAAATTAACATCCCTGTTAAACTCCCACCACGTTAAATATCTCTTCCTGAAATGTGAAAACTCAAAAAGAAAGTGTAAGCCATTTTTAAATCCGTACAATAGCAAATAGAAAGCTATGCAAATAGAAAATTAAAGTGGTGCCCTTGAGTAAAGCAACCTTTGATTAGATCAAACGAAAATGAGCAAAGTCCAAAACTAGAAACAAACATTTAGTCAAATGGAAAACATTTCTGGACTTCTGCCTTTCAGACCTGCCTGCCTCTCAAGCTGTTATATGGTGATATCGAAAATGCTTCACGTATCACAGAGATAACATGAGGATTAAAGGCATGTTTGAAGTTCTTGGAACTATTCTCAGAAAGCCACTCGAGAAAACACAAGCACTGCCAATAATACTATGCAGTCCATCCTTAATAGCAGGCAATCTTTTTTAATCCATTTCATCTTTCTGTGACATTTTCTGACATTAAACAATCACGTTATAATTAAAATTTTCTATATCAATCTCCTTTTGGAAAATGAGTGCCAAAAGCAATACCAACACCTCATGAACTAGCACAAGCAGAAAATATGGTCTTAGGAAATGAACAAACATGAATTCATTCATACGTTCCTGTCAAGCATTAAGCTAGGCACTAGAAAATAGTCACAATCTTTGCAGTCACAATCTTTGCCCTCGTGGAGCCCACCGTGGAACAGAGGAGACGGCAATGAGTGAGTGTTCCAAAGAAAAGCACTCTTATTGAATCATGTATTCACAGAGTGACCTAACTTAGTCTAGGGGAGGATCAGGGATACAGACAGGGGTAAAGGCAGCTATGGAAGCTCGGAAAGCTATCACGGCTGGTTGACCATCCTGATGTAAAGAATGCCATTTATATTTTTGTTCAGTAGGAGTGGAACCGAAATTCCCATGGACTGTTTACATATTTATTCCACAATTTGTTTAAACTGGAGTTAATGATTTTTTTTTTGTCTAATTAGGAAGTATACCAGCTGTTTGTTTGAATGCCTTTTCTATGGTGTGTTAAAGTCCGAGTTATGATTTATTTAACCTCATTGACCAGCTTTAGTTTGCCAATATTCGACTTGTGAGTTCTATTAAAATTTAATTTTGGAATGCTGACATATACAAAACACAGAGTTTCTGGCAAGACTTCATGTAAATTTAGGAAAAAGGCCCCACTCCTCCTTGGTTTAGGGGTTTCTTTTGTTCTTTTTCTTTCTTTTCTTTTCTTTTCAATGCTAACCTACTTTTTATTTCTATTTTTTGTTATCACACTGTAACAAAGAGTTTCAGTTTATAAGGAACTAGAAAAAAAAGAAATTGACATTTTCCCCTACCAAATCCTGGTGGGGTATTATTGTGTTATATGCCTAATAGACAGAGGAAACATGACTGGTATTTGTTGGTAACTAATACAGTGGTTTATATATTTATATATATTTATTATATATTTAGTGTTTTAAAAACTTGTTAGAAGTTTTAGAAACAGGCCAATATTTATCTTAAAAGTTCCCTGCAAAAGATATTTCTCTCTTTCTCTTTCCACTTCCCCTTCACCATTATTTTTTTGTTTTGTACTTATAAATCTGGACAAATGAGAAAACTAAAACTCTGTTCATTTTAAATTTCCACTCTATTTCTGCAGATGCAATGACTTAGAACAAATAGATTATTTAAAGTTGATATGGACAACTTTAGACCAGAGAAAGAGATTTAAAAGCAGCAAGAATGGCAAATGCTGTCATTTTTATTATGAAGATAATGAAGGCATAAAAAAATTTCTTTTAAAAATGTCAAAATACATGTTTAATTATCATTTTACTAAAAATGGAAAACCTGAAGTGGTGCTATTGAACCACCAGTTACCAAATAATAAGAACCATTGGCTTTACAATACTAAAAAATCAATCACCTTCTTTTCAAAGAAGGTGAAAGCATTTCCTAAACTGATTTAATATAGTAAATGAATTTGCAAAAAGTGTTTTTGAAATGCAGATCTCTGTCAAAGACCAAGTCCTATTGTTTCTGTTCTCTTTATGACCCAACTTTACAACTTACTTATTAGCAGGCTTAGTGTAGTTCGATTTCTTTCTTCTTCTGAATTTATTTACAATACATATTGTAATTATTGTTGATGTATTTCAGTGCCGTAATCTTTGGTCTTCCTAAAACAGTATTTAAAAAATACCTAGAATTGGGCTGGCTGGTTAACTCAATTGAGTAGTGTGTGATGCTGATAATACCAAGGTCCAGTGTTCAATCCCTGTATCAGCCAGTGCCAAAAAATAAACAAGCAAAAAACAACCTAGAACTGGGGGGAAAATGTTGCTTAGCACAAAAGAACAGGCGAGAACTGTTGGAATATGCTGTGTTTTGTCAGGTATTTTAAAAAAGAAAACAAAGGCAAGAAATTAGCAAGCAATCAGGAATGACAGATGGGCAACAAGTTTGCAAGTCCTTTCTCCCTTTGCTCTTGCAGCTTTTAACTATAGAAGCTTAAGAGGAAGAAAAAAACACTTCCTCTCTACTCCAACCCCTCCAAAAATCACCAATATTTAGCAACCACAGTCTTAGCATTTGAAAGCCCATAATTGATCTTAGCTTATTGCCTAGACTTGCTATTTCCATATTTAACATTCACAGGGTTTTACTAATTTTTTTATTTATGAGCAAGACCATATTCTGTAATCACAAGTAAGCTTTAATTTTGTTGTCAGAGACTAATGAACTTAAGTCATTTACTAGAGAGTGAATTTAGCCAACTCCCCAACATCTGTGTCTCATACCAACTCTATTGTTCTCTACCTTCAGTGGCATATTCAGTAACTCTCCTGAAGAACTATGCTTTCTTGGGGGGAAAAAATAGGAAAAAAAAATTAATTGCATATAATTTTACAGGGAAAATTATATGCAATAGTGGAAATTAAGACGGCATGAACTCTCAAAAATATTGAGATGACTCATTATAGATTTATCTACCTCAATCTAGAAGGGTAAATAGATTGACATTCACAGATGTACATGCATACATTAATATTTATCACATAACTATGAGCAAGCAGTTCCCTCCACCTCTAAAAAATGTTTATCAAGAGAGTAATGATTTTTCTGGAATTAACAGGATTTAGGAAAAATTCAGTTAGAAAAACTAAAGCCATCAATGACCTTTAACATTCTTTTTATATTCATGTTCTTTACCATTCTTCATCTGATGCAACATCAACTAAAATAAAATAATACGAATATCATAGAATACAATTAACACAGACATTGTAGATGACAATTTCACTTAGGCTGCAAATAATGGATATTAATTGGGCCATTACTTTTTTTTGATAGAAACTTTTTATGATCTTTCCACATCATCAACTCCTCCAAGACTTAAGAAAATGCTCATAAAACTATCTTGCTTCTTAGCATTTATTTGGCATAGGAAGAAGAGAAATTTGTGTGTATGTGTGTCCAGTCCTGCATTCAAATGTCCATTGCCTTTTTAATTTTGTAATTCAGTCCCTAAATCACTATTACAAATTCATGACTCATGATTGATCTGAAACTCCGGGCATGGCAGAAAGGAAACAGAAGTTTGATAGAATATCACATAAGAGAAATTTTTATTCTAAAAGTCCTGCTCTGAAGAAAGAAAGATTAATTGCAGCCACATTTAAACCTGAAATTGAGAATGTACTACATTTTTGTAAAATTAAATAGTTTCTACTTCAGAAAAAAAATGACCGATAATACTAAGAAATTGTTTTTCTCTTCACATTGATTTTGTGAAAACTGGCCAAAATAGAGACAAGGAGCCAGGTCACAAAAATCTATAACTGTGTTTCTAAATTTAGTCCTCTCTGCTTAGAAACTGATAGGGGATAAGATATGAATAAGTTTCATGAAAGTCATTTTTTTATGTCCATATGTTAATATGAAATTTCTTAAATTTTGTATGCAAATGTGTGTATAACCTCATGAAAATATGACTGTTTTAAACATTTTGGTACAACAAACAACAACAAAAATAGCTCTGAAGATATTATACAAGTGTGACCTTGCTCACGGAGAAGTCCTTCTCTTGTCAACCCAGGATTGTAATTCACAGGGGAAAAATGAGGTGAATTTTGAGTAAAAATACCGTGGTGAATTGAATCAAATACCAGACATTTTGTACTTTGAACCAAACACCATCTCAACTGATAATTCAGCTTCTCAGAAGTCATAACTTACAGTGACCTCCAAACTTTACATTGAGTGTACAAGAGTAAAATATATACCTAACCTCTCAAACATGGTTTCTCAAATCACAGCACTATTGACATTTTGGGTCAGATAATTCTTTGTCATGGGGGACTGTCCTGTGCATTGGTGGGTGTTTAGCAGCGTCCCTGGCCTCTGCCAACTACATGCCAGCCATACCTCTCCCAGTTGTGACAGCCAAAAAACATCTCTAGGCACTGCTAAATGTCCCCTGGGGGGCAAAATCACCCCAGCTGAGAACCACTTCTCTAAACCATTTAAATGTAATACTATACTAATATACGTAAAGCAAACATGAAAATGTCTACTTTTAAGGTTGAATTTATTTTATTTTTCAGTAGTGCCAAAAAAACTTTTTGCTTTCTCTATAAATGTTACCATTAATCATTTTTAGGGAAAGAAATACGACAATATGCTTCAAATTGTTTTTAAATCTTGATTTAACAAGAGGCCACACCCTGATTCAAGCTTCAGTTTATTTCGGTTCTTGATTTTAAAGGCCTTGAAAGTGGAAAAGGCATATAACTCCAATTGACAAAATGCAACTTTCTTACTAAGTCATGATAAAAAATTTTCCATCCAACCTAACAATTTTCCAAAGGATTTGGCTGAAATTTTTACTAGCAAATATCTTTGCTTCTATGTCTTGCAAACAAATGAGAAATTGCATTTTTATATTTCGAACGTGTGTGTTTGAAATTACTGTAACCGTTTATTTAAAATTTTAGCAGTTTCAGAAACTGTGTTCAGATTTTTAAAATCTTGCCTATGGGAGTTTTTATAGGTTAAACACACATTATTTTCTTTTTTTTTTTTTTTTTGTCTTTTTCCGTGTCCGGCAACAGATCGCAGCCCTCTGTGTTGCCCCCGTACCGGACCGGGGACCGGCAACGGGATCGCAGCCCTCGGTGTTGCTCCCACGCCTCGCTCAGCCAGTGAGCGGGAACCGGTCCGTATGTGGGATCCGAACCCTCGGGCGGGAGCGCCGCCGCTCTTCCCAAGCGGCACACTATCCAGTGCGCCACTGGGCCGGCCCAACACACATTATTTTCAATAATTAATTTACATAACAATGCACACATTTCCAAAATATTTTCAGAATGCTTTATACATAACATAATATGTTATCTCTTTGTTTTATACAGCAGTTACTTGCTCACTCATTGTTTAAATGTCTCCTTTATCTTGGAGAAACAAATTATATAGCTTTTGAAAAGTGTATACTGAGTAGCATAATAGTGACAGCTGTTTGTCATCACAGAAATGTCAGCAAATTTTAATTATTTGCTCTTTGTAAAAGAAAAATCAGTAGTTCATCTTCAGGTTCAAGGTCTCTGCCATAACCAGCAATGCTCTGTATGATAACAAATGGTTTTTGTGGTCACTCTCTACCTCATTTCAAATATTGCAAAAAAAATCCACTATTTTTATTAGCTTGGTTTTTTTAATTAAAATATTAGACTATCACGGTTGTCCTGAAGCATTTTGTGCACCTTTAGCTTTAACTTCTTTGCTGAAATAGCTCATCTATTAATTTTGCCATGTTATCTCCATAAATTTAGCCTACAATTCTTTCTGTGGTTAAATTTATAGTTTTTCCACAAGATATTATTTTTTTTAAAGGAACCATTAACTGTTATGAATATCACCTCATTGGTTTTTCTTTCCTTTAGTGGCTTATAATGAAAGGGGAAAGGTAATCATTTGTATTCCACCATTGAAACAAAATTTAGTAAATACTATACTCCAAGACCTATTAGAAACATCTGTACTTTCATTTTACTGTATATTCCAAACCTCTTACACTACATAATTTGTTATATAATTTGTTTATTCAGATCTTTGGCAATGTTTATGGTGCATTTCTAACAGTGTTTATTATCAAAGGAATGTATTTTACCTTGACACCATGTTGTTTTTCAAGGATTTTTTTAGCCTTTTTATCAAGGCAAGAAAAACATGTATCCTCAATGTGTCTTTAGGTCATTTAATTAAAATATTAGACTATCACGGTTGTCCTGAAGCATTTTGTGCACCTTTAGCTTTAACTTCTTTGCTGAAACAGCTCATCTATTAATTTTGCCATGTTATCTCCATAAATTTAGCCTACAATTCTTTCTGTGGTTAAATTTATAGTTTTTCCACAAGATATTATTTTTTTTAAAGGAACCATTAACTGTTATGAATATCACCTCATTGGTTTTTCTTTCCTTTAGTGGCTTATAATGAAAGGGGGAAGGTAATCATTTGTATTCCACCATTGAAACAAAATTTAGTAAATACTATACTCCAAGACCTATTAGAAACATCTGTACTTTCATTTTACTGTATATTCCAAACCTCTTACACTACATAATTTGTTATATAATTTGTTTATTCAGATCTTTGGCAATGTTTATGGTGCATTTCTAACAGTGTTTATTATCAAAGGAATGTATTTTACCTTGACACCATGTTGTTTTTCAAGGATTTTTTTTAGCCTTTTTATCAAGGCAAGAAAAACATGTATCCTCAATGTGTCTTTAGGTCATTGGCTGTTAAGTGAAACTTTTCAAGTGTGGCTTCTAAACATTTTTCATTAAATATTAGATAGAGTATCACGTAACGAAACAGCAAGGTAGAAATCATAGGAAGTATATTTTGGATGCATAGGTTTAAAATTTCTTGTTAATGATGGCAACTTTGTTTTATCCTTAACTAACATCTCATGGTACAATTTTCCTCTAGTTAAAAGATTTACTTTGAGAAAGAGCGATTGTATGTCCGTATTCTAATAGTCTTCTTGGTCATTTTACTGGAGAAGAGTAGAGGCANCGATTGTATGTCCGTATTCTAATAGTCTTCTTGGTCATTTTACTGGAGAAGAGTAGAGGCAGATGTTCTGCCAGATGTGGTTAGGTTGCCAACACATCAACAGTTCACATTAGGACTAGAAGAAATTTCATGTTTCCCTGCTCTTCACTTTGTCTTGATGTTATTAGCATTATTTTCAGTCAGATTTTTTAAAGGAGATAATATATCTTTCAGCTCTCAAGTTTACTTACGTGCATCCATAAGTAAATTGGAACATTTGTATAAATGCCTAAAGCAAATGAATATTGAGAGAAACTGCCAACCCATCCAAGCCATAGATCTCACCATCTCCACTCAGCAGACTTTGAGTATTGCGACACTTGACATGTGGAATGAAGTGGGAATCAGCCTTAATCTACAGAAATTAAATATTTGGAAAGCTTAGTTTCATTTTTCTTTAATCAAAAAATAAATAAAATATAAACAAATAAAAAGGTTAATTATATTTTTTCCAACAGACCATCTTGCACAGTTGCTGGGGCGGCAGACCCCACTTTCAGGAGCACTGCGCTGGAGTGAGCACTAGCTGTTCTTAGAGGTGCAAATGATGTATGTTAGTCTGCACTACAGACTGAAATGAATTCTATTTTCCTATCTAAAATTAAAACTTGCAATGCGGTTTTTGGCTTTTTTTTCCCCTTAGTGTGACCACCCAATAATGCCATCTGGTCTGTAAGTTTCATTTTAATATGTGATCACAAAATGCCTCATTGCAAGATTGGCCAAATTCAGGCAGTGTGATCAAGGTGTTAAGAAGCAAGCCAATTAGTGTCATAGTTACAGTCACAGTGCAAAATACAAGACAGGTGCTCATACCAGCAACCAATTCAAAAGCATTCTCGCCACTTAGTCATATGTAAAGGCAACGAAGGAATTTGACCACAAGCATTCTCATAAACTTTTAAAAACAGTTCCCTGGCTGAGTTAATAAATGAATGGAATGGTTCAGAATTTCCAGCCAGAGTGTGACAGGTAATTGGTGAAATCTGAAAAATACCTAGTGACTATTTAAAAAGATGTTATGTTTTCAGATCATTAAAATACAGCATTTTATTTGCCAATCATTTATTTTATTTGTAAAGTATCCTACTCCTAATGAAATGAAATGACCATGACTTTAGCTCAATAAAGTATTTTATTGCTTCTGAAACCTGTGTGTGTGTGTTCGTGTGTGTGTGTGTGGAATGGGTAAAAGAGTTGAAATTACTCTGGAACTGTCTACATCTGTCACAATTTATTATTTATTTCTAGGTAAAAAGCGTTTTTAAAAATCTGGAATTTGGGCCGGCCCGTGGCTCACT
>NW_007727799.1:252863-256791 GCF_000696425.1 Galeopterus variegatus | reverse complement strand
CCAGACCCTCTGTTTTCCAGCTCTGCAGCCCACTCAGCCCTGATGTGTTTGCACACATGCAAAGCTTGCGTGTGGGGTCAGTCATCCTGATCCTTGGAGTTCACTAGACCAAATGAAGATTTCAGAAACATCTCAGTGATATTTTTCCTACCAGGAGATTTTTCCTTCTGAGCATTTTTGACACTCCAAGCCTCAAGACTCTCTTCAAAGTTGCTCCTGTAATAGACATGCTACAATGATTCTATGGACCCTAAACACACCAAAGACCAAAGAAGTGACTAATGCTACAGGAGTGTGCAAGACCTGTGACAGGGTCTCCCTCCAGGGTGATGGCAATAGCGGGAAATGAGTCAGCACAAGTCAAACTTTCCAGGGAAGAAATGGGATTTAAAATTAATGTGAAACTACAGATCAGTTTTCTTATCACATTACTTCCCATCCAATTCTGTTTTGTTTCCCAAGAGGTTTATTTTATGTAAGGGACAAGAGTCCTGTTGCAATGCTATTTTAAAAGGAATTTCCTCTTCTGTCCATAACTCTGAAGAACATTTGCCTTCAAAAGTAGGAGCCAGTGTTTACAACTCAGTACAGATGGAGGAGAAAGATATACTTAAAGTAAAACTGGCAAGAAGAGAGGATAGGAAACCTATTCTCTCTGTCAAGCCACTTGCGTCCAGACCCACCAGCAGATTCATTGTGTAGGTGGGATGGTACACGACCTCCAGGGTTTTTTCAGCTTTTTCCTATTCATAGAAAATTCAGTCTTAAATTCACTTTTGGTAATTGTCCAGGGTTAGAAATACTCATCCCCAATAGAATTCCAAAACTAATAGAAGAAAGCTAGATACTTCTCAAATCTTATTTCCCTTTCCTATTTCTAATTTCCCTCTGAAATTCCCTATTCATTATTTTGGCTGAGTAGTCCAGGTATTGTTTGAGAAAAAGAAATCATCCAAATAAAAAAATGCTTTTAAATTAAGCATGGTGATTATTGACACTTGATGCTGACTGAGTTCCTTCCAGTATCTTACAACCTAAAATGGAAAAGAGGATGAAAGGGAACCTAAATATTATGAAGTCAACACTATCTTAAGTTTAAGGAAAGACAAAGAGGGATAAAGTGTGTGAGGCGAATGTTCAGAAAAAGAGGAATAGGAGTGAGTCTCTTTCCCACTATTTGATTTTCATGAAAGATTGACGACAACTAAAATCTTAAAAAAGAGAGGAAATGAAATATGTTAAAAGGAGGAAACTTCAATTTTGATAGGAGTAAAGTCATGGTATGGGAAGTGCAGCAAATAATGAATGAATGAATGAATGAATGAATGAATGAATGAATGAATGAATGAATAAGGAGGGAAAGATGAAGAAGCCCAGGGAGAGGAGAGAGAGACAAGCAGGCTAGGAAATGTGTAGGGACAAAAGAAAGAAGGTAACTTTAGAAAGTCTGGAAAATAAAGACCTAGGTTATTTGGCCTCAGTGCTCGGTAATAAAAACTTTATGTGCAGTATCCAAGATGTGTTTTAGAGAAACTATCAGACATGAGGAGTTCAGTATTTTAAAATATAGATGACAATGTCCAGAATCTACACTGGAGATTTTGGAGACTCTAAAAATCTCAGTGGCATAAATTGCTTTTTCTTCTGGATCATAAAACTACAGCAACATTTAAATAACTAGAATAGTGACTATGAATTTTATTTTAATATATTAGAAATTAGGAGTTTTCTTTGTTGACACATTCTCAGCTATATTTTATGGTTCTTGTAGTTGTTAAATATTGCCTTCTTAAATTTACTTTCTTAATAAAGTAAGTTCTTAATTTATTATCTGAGTGGCTAAAATAGTTATGAAGTATTTGTCCTTAGTTATACTTTTATTTTATTTTTATTTGGGTTTTATACTCAGGTGATCTTTGCAATGTAAACTGTAGTGAATTTTTTTTTATTTTTATTATTACAAGTGAAAAATCTTTAACATAGCAGTCAACACAACATATTTTACAATTTTATTTTTTCATCTCAAAGTTATTTCAAAAGAGAATGCCTGCTTTGAACATTCTGAAAATGCACCTCTGACTGATTCCCAAGGCCTTGGATGTAGTCCCAAACAAATCAGAAACAGGTTGTTGGCTTTTTGTTTTCTTTTTCTTTTTCTCAATTGCCAGTTTGTTTCATTATTTGCAGGGTAGGAGGGAGGGAAATCCAAAAATAAAAATCCCGCTTCTTTTATAATAACTATCCACATGAAACCCAATGCAGTCAATCATCTGAATCAACTCCATCTCCTTTTGTCTCTGTAATTATAGCTGAAGCTATAAATGGAGATCCAGAGCCAAATCTCGGTTTCCATAATATGCACAGTATCAAAATTGAAACCAATCTTATAGGCAGTATTTATGTCCAAAGTTCCATTTAGGAGAGAAAACATTAGTGTTTAAGTCTACTTATATTAAGAATGCATGTTCCAAAGCCAAACCACCCCATTATGAATCTCAGTTCTGCCACCCAGCTGGCCAGAAAGTTAACCATCCTGCACCTCCATTTCCTTACCAGTAAAATAAAGATAATAATATTACATATCTTATAGGGTTGTTATGAGGATTAAGTGAATTAATATATCTAAATCTTTTAGGACATTGCCTGGCATATTGTAAGTACTGAATACCTGCTGGCTGTTAGAATAGTTTTTCTTGAAAACTTTAATCACCATTGTTTTAATAAACTAAAACAATGGAGATACTTGTAATACTTAGTGAAACTGAGCATTGTAGCGTGCTATGAAAAGTGGTGGTATGGAAAAGAAAGTATGACTTGGAGACAGAAGATCTGGTTTCAAACTCAGCCTGTAATACTTACCAACTCTGTGATTTCACTATTTCCCTAACCTCTCTGTGTGTTATCATTCATAAATACATAGAAATAGAATCATCCTCTCACAGTCTTATGTGGAAAGCATATATAAAAATAATTATAGGGCGAGCCCGTGGCTCACTCACGAGAGTGTGGTGCTGATAACACCAAGGCCACGGTTTCAGATCCCTATATAGGGATGGCCGGTTAGCTGACTTGGGAGAGTGTGGTGCTGGCAACACCAAGTCAAGGGTTAAGATTCCCTTACCGATCATCTTTTTAAAAAGGTAAAAATAAAAAAATAGTAATTTTAATATAAAATAGGAACTATTTTAAATATAAATTAATAATAATTTTTAATGTAAAATAAGAACTATTTAATAAAAAAGCATATACAAAATGCAATAAAAATGCAGAGGGGAGGACTAAATGCAGGCTAGCAGAGCAGGAAGAAAAGCTTCCCAAGGAAAGTGAAGTTCTAAAGAATGAGAAAAAAATTTGCTAGTCAGTGTATGCAGAGGCATTAAAAAAGGCATGCTAGGAGATCAGGGACTAGAGATGAGATTATATGCAAAGTCCATTGTAAGCTGCGCATCACTGTTANAGAAGGAAATGGGCTACATTTTCTTTCTCTTTTAATTTTATTCTTCAAAATATTTTAATATTTACTTTTACATATCTGTAGGGTACACTGTGCTGTTTCAATACATGCATATACTGTACAATGATTCACTTAGGGTAGACAGCATAGCTTTGTACCCATTAGTCCACCTCTTCTCCCCCACCCCACCAATCCCCAGCCTCTAGTAACCATTATTCCACTCTCTACTTCTATGAAAACCACATTTCTTTCTTTTTAGACTTCACATATGAGTGAGACCATGCAGTACTTGTCTTTCTGTGCCTGACTTACTTCACTTAAACATGTTCTTAGAAAGATCTAAAGTCAGGATCAAGCAAACGTAAGTTTAAACTAGTATTTCTTTGATTAGGTCTCCTGCAGGGCATCTTTCGGCTGTTCCTGAAGATTAGCTTTGCCACTTATTATATTCAGATTTTGATAGTTATCACCACT
>NW_007727799.1:250168-252524 GCF_000696425.1 Galeopterus variegatus | reverse complement strand
CTTCTATGAAAACCACATTTCTTTCTTTTTAGACTTCACATATGAGTGAGACCATGCAGTATTTGTCTTTCTGTGCCTGACTTACTTCACTTAAACATGTTCTTAGAAAGATCTAAAGTCAGGATCAAGCAAACATAAGTTTAAACTAGTATTTCTTTGATTAGGTCTCCTGCAGGGCATCTTTCCGCTGTTCCTGAAGATTAGCTTTGCCACTTATTATATTCAGATTTTGATAGTTATCACCACTTTTTTTTTTTAATCCCAAGTACTTCTTTTGTTGTTTATTAGCCCCCACATAGCCCATATTCTGAAAAACTTTAACCATAAAAATGTATTTACTAATCAATAATTCTCACTTTTTCTTTTTTAAAATAAATCAAGGACTTAAATAACTGCCTGTTAAGAAATCTGATCAGCATAGGATAGCTACTGCTCATAAAGTATGTTGATATAATTCTAGCCAAGAGCAAATAAATTGGACATTTTAAGTCAGGTTTCTGAAAGCTTTCTGAAGTGTTGAGGGGGTTCAGTGACACCTTACTGTCTTTACTCCACTAGATGTCCTTGGACCACCCCAACCCCACTGTTAGAAACTACTTGCAGGATTAGACAAAAAGTATGAAGTAGATAAAAACAGGAACTGAAATATTTTATAGGTTCTTATCCATTTATCCATTAGAAAAATAACTACTGCACATATTTTGGCCAAATATTTTGCCTTGAATAAACATACATTTGAGGAAACATAAAGAAAGATCAATTAGAGAAAAAATAAACTTAAGAAAATTCTAGGATAGTTTTTAATTTCTCTGAAGTAGTGCAATCAAATTAAAGCCCCAACTGTACCCCGCATTCCCAAACACCTCTTCCACTAGAAATATTTTCATCTCATTTCAAGCCATGGTTGTAATTGACTTTGCCGAGGTACTTACAGATGTTTTGATACTAGGTGTGCAATACCACTCCATTGTATGCCATGACTTACCACAAAATGATGGGGTTTTCTCTTAGCCCCAAAGGACAATCAGCACAGTTGGTCCAAGTTTCCCTGGAAAAGAGCTTTCTTCTGGTTTCACAGGAAATGTAAGATCTGAACAAAACTGTGAAGGGAATATCTGCTGGTAATTTGGAGTCACTGGAATCCCAGAATCACAGGATTGGAAGAAGCATAAACACAAAGCATGGTTCAAAGTAGGCCTATAAGTTTATAAATGAATAGTCTTCTCTTTCCCAAATAATGGCCTGTGGATCAGCAGTCATGGACAACAAAGTTTACACTGGTGCGTGTTGAAATGAGAAAAATAAGGGCAATGAAGTAAACCTAATTGTTTTGTTTTGTTTTGTTTTAGAGGAGAGTGCAATTATTTTGAATACAGAAAACTACAAAAGAATAGTATAACGAACATTCTGGAATTGACAAATATGCATCCAGAATTGACAAATATGAACATTTTATATTTGTGTTATTTTCCACATAAAGAAATAAATTCTTGCAGATATAGCAGAAGTCCCTTTTAAACACCTCTCCAGTCCTGTTCTCCTTCCCCTATGCAGAAGTTACCACTCTCATGAGTTGGTATTTCTCCTTGTAGCCCACATTTGTGTGTGTGTGTGTGTGTGTGTGTGTGTGTTTACATAAGTGGTATATATTTCATAAAGCTGAATTTGCTTACTATACAACAACTATCCTTCATTTTACTTCATTTCTTTTCTATTCTTCTTGACTTATTCTTTACTTTGTTAAATAGTGATAATAATAAATGGCAATTAAAATGTCCTTAACTGGCAAAATTAAAAGGTAGCAGCCTACATTTCAATGATCCCCTTGCTCATTTTTTTTAATAATCTTTGAAATCCAGAAAAGGTTCACACTGGTGTAGTTCAACCACAGTGTTCCTGTCACATGGCCAGCAAGCATCCACTTGGACACCTCCAGGGATAGGCATGTTATTTGGTACTGTGGTGACATACCTAAGGAGCTGTGTCAGGAGATAATCCCTTGAGTTGATCTGAAATCTGTTTCCATGTGGCTACTAATTACGTGCTATGGGTTGAATTATGTCCCCAAAGGTTAGCATATTAATCCCCATTGTAGCAGTGTGAAATCTTATTATGGTAACTGAAAGGTAGGGACTTTAAGAGGTGATTAGATTGTGAGGACCATTCCTTAGTGAATGGTTTAATCTGTTGATAGTAGTCATGGGCGTGGTTCTCATGGCTTCAAAAGGAGAGTGTGTGAGCTGGTTAATTCTCTTTTGCTCCTGCCATTCTCTCCCTGTGATACCCTGAATCTATCACTGTAGAGTAACCACCAGGAAAGGCCCTCACCAGATGTGTTCCCTGGACTTTGGAATTC
>NW_007727799.1:237533-249458 GCF_000696425.1 Galeopterus variegatus | reverse complement strand
AGTGTGTGAGCTGGTTAATTCTCTTTTGCTCCTGCCGTTCTCTCCCTGTGATACCCTGAATCTATCACTGTAGAGTAACCACCAGGAAAGGCCCTCACCAGATGTGTTCCCTGGACTTTGGAATTCTCAGCCTCCAAAACTGTAAGAAATAAATTCTGTTTCTCTATAAATTATCCAGTTTCAGGTATTCTGTTATAAGCAACAGAAAATGGATGAATACAGTATGTATTGGTCATATTTTAAACTTTGAGGTCACACAAGCAAAAACAAATTTAATTCTCAACAAATACTTCAGTCACACAAAGAAATGACAAAATTTTCTCTTAATCTTCTTTTTTATAAATTAAGCATCCTCATTTCCATCAACAATACTTCATATAATATGGATCTGACTAACCAAGAGCTGCCTCAGCTTGATCATTCACAATTGACAGGAGCTATTTTCTGTATATGAAGGCTCAATAGTGCCATTGCAGCTATTGCTGTCTATAAGAACATGTTTGATTGAGGCAATTCATCTGCTTTTAATCTTGCAACAGAATGATTCCCATCTTCAATTGCTGGCAAAATCTATTAGTCAACTTCCATGGATATACCAGGGTATCTATGCAACTCTGAAACTACATGGCAAATTGGTGATAAACCTGGCATTAGAACCCAAAGACTTTGAAGTTCCAGCTATTCCTTCCCAGATGATAGAATATTAAGTATCAATTTTGGCCAAATAAGTGAGAAATAGTCATATTAATAGGGAAAACCATGCCTGGTATTTTTCTCAGTGTATGGGTTGTATTTTATTGTTCCATGGATATACCAGGGTATCTATGCAACTCTGAAACTACATGGCAAATTGGTGATAAACGTGGGATTAGAACCCAAAGACTTTGAAGTTCCAGCTATTCCTTCCCAGATGATAGAATATTAAGTATCAATTTTGGCCCAATAAGTGAGAAATAGTCATATTAATAGGGAAAACCATGCCTGGTATTTTTCTCAGTGTATGGGTTGTATTTTGTTAAAGAGAGGTTGATTTTCCTGGGCTTACTTTCTTATCCATAACAAAAGGGGATAATTTGAGATCACAGTGCTCCTTCAAGTTGACTATGAAAAGGTTAAAAATTAGTTTTGTAATTTTTTTTTTAATCCCCAGAATAGAGTCCTTGTGCATCTGCCAGCACCGCTGGCCTCTGCCGATGGCAATCTTCCAAATCAGGTGTGTCGACTCAGACTCAAACAGCATTTGCAAATATTTTTGGAGCATATCCAATTCCAGGGTACACAGCTTACGGGAGGCGGGGGCAGGGGGGCTGCTTTTACTCCAGGACTGCCTGATGCCATCAGGAAAAGCATTCTTTACAAAAGTGCAAGCTATTATTTTCATGCGATAGTCCAAGGAGATCAGAAATGATACGTGCAGAGGGCGAGAGATGATTCATAGCTGCCCACTCAGCTCCCGAGGAAGTTTCCGAAGCTGAGTTGAGTCATTCCGCATAGCTGTTGGCACAAGGGCCTTGAACGCTGCTCTGATTGCAAAAGCAGGTCCTCTCACTTTCCTGAGGATGCTGATGGATGTCTCCCCAGAGAACCTGGGTTCACTGGAAAAATATGGCATTTGACAAATATTTTGAACACAGGTATGTTTTCTTACTAGGAGATTAATTTCTCATTTCTCTGTGGGTAGCTAATGCAGATTTTTGTGAGCTGAGATGTTTGCTCTTATTCTGGGACCAAAGGCTGACCACTCTCTGTCACCATCAACTCTCTAATGAATTATCATGATGACTGCACGTTGAAGCCTGAATAAAAAATGCTGATAAAGGAGCATAGTTTTATGGAACTCTGTATCAAGCATGCATGTGGATTTTTTAAGGAGCGTCAGTTATTCCTTAAAACTGACTGAAATAGATGCTCACTTCCTTTGATGACTTATGTGAGATGGATTGTTGGTTGAAATCCAATGAGTACTGGCACATTTCCACCTCCCAGGGAGGGCCATGGTAATTACAACTTGTTGTCATTCTTTTCAGCAATTTCAGAAGGGATACCAAGAATTAAGCACTCAAAGAGGTTGAATCATCTTTTCACCCTTGAATATACTCACTTCCTTTGGTTCTGGCCAAAGTTTTTTGGAAGATATTCTTGTGAACTTCCGTTGCTGGTGGAAGCAGTAGAAAAACAGAAGGCAGCCACCAGGATTGGTTGCCACAACAGAAACAGAGATAAATGCCTCTGGCCCACTGAGTTAGTAGGAAGCGGTGGGAGGGAGTAGGGGATTTCAGCCGTAACTGTTGTTATGCTGTTTATATCTGTTTAGTGCAGATGCAGCACTAAACTGTCAGTAGGTAAGGTGGATTCCATCATCTCTTCACTTAGGAAATGACTTTTAAAACAGACTTTTTCTTTTTTTTATCATTTACAGCCCTAAATGGACCTCCTCCCCTCTAACTCAAAAAAGATCATTCAAGAAATTTCTTTATCATTTCAATTTGATATAAGATGTTATCCCTGATAGTCTTCAAAGGACTCACCTAGTGAGGGAGAAGAGATAGCATCTTCTGAAAAGTCAAAGTACTGCAACAGGGTAATAATATAAGAGCGATCACAAGGAAACTGATATTCACTTGACACGTGAATGGCAGTGCACAGGGCTTGAGTATGCTCTGAGCTCCCGAGATCGCTCCACTAGGAAGAGGTGAAGGACAAGAGAAGGCTTGAGTGGGCTGGATTAAACAGAGAGCAGGGGACAGCATTGAGTAGGGGAGGAGGCATGAGAGAACAAAGTCCTTAAGCAGAGGGAGGTTTATCGAGAAGCTAATTATATTCGTTTGCTTGGCTGCCATAACAGAATACCAGAGACTTGGTGGCTCCAATGACAGAAATTTATTTTCTCACAGTTCTGGAGACTGGAAGTCCAAGATCAAGGTGTCAGCAGAATTGGAGTCTTCTGAGTCCTCTCTCCTTTGCTTACGGACAACCACTTTCTCTCTGCTCTGTCTGCCATGGTTGTTCCTTTGTGCACATGTGCCCCTGGTGTCTCTTCCTGTCCTTAGGAGGACACCGGTCATAATGGATTAGAGCCCTACCCTAACGTCCGCATTTTAACTCAGTCACCTCTTTAAAGGACCTTATCTCCAAATACAGCTACATTCTAACTGTTGGGAGCTGGGACTTCCACTTAGGAACTTTAGAGGGACACAATTCAGCTTTTAACACTAATGACCCTGATTTGGCTGCTGTGAGTGCCAGCAGTTGCTGTGTTCAAGGTGGGGAGAAGTCAGGTGGGGACAAGAGACACTTCTGTGTGAGCATGTGTGGGAAACTGCCTAAAGACATAGCAGAAGACCCGAATCTTCTCATCTCTGATAATGCCCTGTGACTTCTTTTCTTATTCTAAATTAGTATTCACTTTCGTAACTAATGGGTAATTTGGTAATTTTGTTGTCTTATCCTTAAAGAGGGCATGATGCAAAACTGCATGGTATCAGGTTTCAGGACATCTGGATCCACCTGATGGACTGTAATAAGGCCAGTTTCCCTGAAGCAGAGAATCTAACAGGAAAGAGCACAAGATAAGTCAGAATCATGGGCATTGAAGGCACGAGGGACTGTAAGGTTATTACTGCCAAATCCTTTAAATGACAGATGAAGAAACTGAGGCCCCAAAAGGAGAATGGTGTAGCCAACGTCACACACAACCTGGACACGAGCAAAGACTAGATCCTAGACTTTGCCCTCATCCCTGCGGATTGTCCGGCAGATCTAAGCTCTGTAGAATTAAAGAGCACACAGGTGGGCTCAGCATTCTGATTCGTCATCTGGCCTTAGGCCTGGAAGCCTCCCAGGACCAAATTCTCATGGCATCTTAAAATAGGCTCTTTGGTCCACCCTGCCAGGCACATACTTTCCTTTCTCCTCCTAACCGTTCCAGTCAGAAAGGCTCTAAATAGCAACACAAGGGAGCCCAGTTCGTCTTTGCCTCCCCGTAACTCACGGGGCGTGAGCCCTCAGGAGCCCTCTCCCTTTCCTGCCGCCAGGCACTGGTCGTTTCCTCCTCACCATCCTGCTGCATTTGCTCATGGAGCTCGTGCAGAACCACCCGCTTCTCCCCTTCCACCTCATTTTCTACCCTCCCCGTCACTGCATCCCCAACACCCTTCCCCTCTATCCCACCCCCAAACTTCCCCAGGCTAGCGATTGCTCAGAGTAAATTCTGGAGAAGAAAAGGTGGAAGGGGAAGTGATTGCCCAAAGCCACTCCTTGATTTATTTTTTTTTTTTTTTTGGTGGGTGTATGAGGATCCGAACCTTTGACCTCGGTGCCAGCCCCTACTCCTTCACCTGTCCCCACACTCCTGACTTCATCTGCAGCCTGGAGCGATTCTGCATCTTTCCCTGCCTGTGCATCTCTGCTGTAGCACCCTTCCACCTGTCACCCTCTGCCACCTCTACCTCCACCCACCAGTGGTAGCCTTCTCCTGAGCCCACCACCCCAGTTTCTGATCTTCTAAGTCCTAGTTCTTCTCAAAATGTCACTGAGTCTTAGCTGAGGTTTTTGTGCACCTCCAAATTCACTATTTGTTACCCTTTTATGACTTTTGCCTTTTCCAGAGGTATTTAAAAGAGACTTGTCCTGTCAGTATAGTGCCTTGTTTCAGCAAGCGCTGACACTCTCTGCATCCTCTAAAAGATGTGTGTGATTAAAAGGTCCATGGGGAAAGAGAGAATACTGTCCACTGCCACACTTTATTCTGTGGCACTGATACCAAAGAGGAGAGAACACCTACGCAGTAATGGGTGGTGGCAGTGGAAAGAGTAGCAGGGACCCCAACCCCCCTGGCCCACTCCAGTGACTATGCACCACGGACATGGCATAGATGTCCCCGAGGTCTGCACTGTCCAGCAGGGTAGCCACAGCACATGTGGCTACTGAGCACTAGAAACGTGGCCAATGCCACAGGATGGGCTTGAGGATAAAATGCATGCCAGATTTCAAACACTTACCATGAGATAAAGAATGTAAAATAGCTTGTTCATCTTTGTAAGGTTTACTTGCTGAAATAATATTTGAGATATATTGGTTTAAATTTAAAAATAGGATTTTTTATCTTCAATCTTATTGTATATTTTTATTGAAACATAATTGATTGTACATATCTATGGGGTACAGCTTTGAATATCAATACCTGTGTGCAATATGTGATGTTCAAATCGGGATAATTAGTATAGTTATCATTACACAATGTATTCTTTTTTGTGTGTGTGTGTGTGGCCCTTTACTAATTTCTTGCTAATCTTCTCTCCTCACAAAAATAGTATTAAAATTAATTTTGTCTGCCTCTTTTTATGTTTTCTAAAGTGACTACTAGGGAATTTTAAATTACGAAGGTGGCTTCCTCACATCTTCATTGGATGGCGACTGCTCCTAACGCTTCTGTCCAGGCCCAGTGCTTTCCCCACCCTGTGGAAGCCTCTGGCTTTATAGGGAAGCAAGGGCCAAGAGACCCAGCTCCTTTGCCTCCATGCTAACTGCGTTCCTAATTCAGATCTGAATACATTTTTACTTAATTATGGTTGCATTCAGTGGTTGGGGCCTGAGTATCATCACTAGAGTAGCTTGTGTTAAATAGGCTTTTTCTTTCTTGGCTGGAATTCCAATTGTGTTGGTGCTAAGAAAAGAATATTTAGAGTTTGAAACAAATGACTTACAAACAAACAAACAAAATGAATCTATATATAACCTTAACAGGAAGAGGCTATTTTAGCCTCTATTGTTGAGTGGCCTTTACGTGAAAGCTTTCCTCAGAGAGAGCTGAAATTCTTACAATTATTTTATCATGGAAAATTATTTTTTATGTTATTGAAGTAACTTTGGTGAGTCTGAGTCTTAATGTATATTAAAGACCTTTAACTGTTTGAGAAGAGGCTTAGTCCAGAGGAGCAGTACGGCTTTTTTATATATTTTTAAACATTTCATAAAAAGTGTATATTTCAGGGGCCGACCCATGGCTCACTTGGGAGAGCGTGGTGCTGACAACACCAAGTCAAGGGTTAAGATCCCCTTACCGGTCATCTTTTAAAAAAAAAAAAGTATATTTGATACAAATACAAAATATATAAAGAATAATAAAATGAACCCCCTGTACTCACCATCCAGCTTAAGAAATTAAACATCTCCAATACTGTAGAAAGCCCCTCCCAACTCCCAAAGGTAACCACTAGCCTAAATTTCATGTTTACAATTACTTTTCTTTTAGTTAGTATTTTACTACCAAAGGAGACATTTTAAAAGCTGCTTTAGTCATTTAAAACTGCCTCTGTGATGAAGACCTGCTTAAAATAATTATCCTGGATTCTATATAGCAATCTAAACTCCCAAAGCAACTATTCTATTTTTGCAAGTGCTTTTCCATTACAGAGAAGGAGGCAGAGGGAAAGAAGAGAAAAAAACATTATTAACTTATATGACTGTCTTCCTATATCAGAAAGTGATACCGTGTAGAGAACACACAGTTATTCAGGCTGGAGCTAAAGAATTGAGAGGACAAGAAAACACTAGTGAGCAGCCACTGGAAATTGCATCAAAAAGTCTGGCACATAATAAATATTCCATAAATGTTAGTGGCTTCCCTGAAGAGGTAACAATGTTGGATCCCTCAAAAATTCCCAGATGACTTTGATTACTTTCCTCATTCCAACTCTCTTCACAGTAAAAGTTCAGAATCTCCCCAGCATCAATTTGTTTCCGAAATTCTGTCTACATTTTTATATAATGTAAAATTTCATATCTGTTTGTTTGTTGGTTAGGTGTCTTTCTCTGTCTCTCCTTCCTATCACCTAGATAGTCCTCTGTCATCCTTCTGCCCGTCTTGGAATTCAGTGCTCAAAGACTGACAGACTGTGTCTTCTTCAGCAGTTCACATCAACGAATATTAATGACCACCTACTCTTTGCCAGATACTAAACTCTGAAGACAGAAAGATGAATATGACATGATCTGTGGCCCAAAGGGGCTTATATTCTAGTGAGAAAAACAGAGAGGCTAAAGACACTCTTTCATGCAACAAGTATTTATTGAGCACCTATTATATGCCAAATATTCTTAGACTCCAGGGACACATCAATGACTAAAACAGACAAAATGTCTGCTGTCATGGAGCTCACATTCTACTGGAGAGAGGCGGACAGTAGAGGAAATAAATGAGTAAATTATACATTATGTATCTTTTATTATGTTGGGAGGAAATGAGTGCTATTGGGAGAAAATATAGCACAGAAAAGGGACAGAGCCTGGGTGGTGGTGAGAAGGGGGTCGTGAGTGACATTTGCATAAGGTGTTCAGGGAAGGCCTCTCTGAGAAGGTGACAGTTAAGTAAGGATGGGAGAGTGAGGCAGCAGTTACTGGCTCTCTGAGGCAAGAGCTTTCCCAGCAGAGGAGACAGTAAGTGCAAAGGCCCTGAGGTGAGAGCAAGCCTTGGGGGCCCCCCCTTTTCTTTGAGGTTTGCTTTTAAGAAACATTAAGGAAGCCCATATGGGGACAAGAAAAGGCAAGGGGAAGGTAGCGTAATAAAACGAGAGAGGTGATAGAAGGGAGGACCTAGGAGAACGTTGTAAGGACTTTGGTTTAGTCTAAGATAGAAAGCCAGTGGAGAGATAGCAGAGAAGTGATGTTATTTGATTTAAGTTGTAATAGAATCACTCTGTAATAGAATTATCAATCTACATTGATCATTGACTCAAGGGAGACAAGAATGGAAACAAGGAAACTAGGAAGCCAGTAGAGTAATCCTGGCCTGGGAGGTCAGTAAGGGGAAAACTGGAAGAGTGTTGTGATTCAGAACCCAAAAGAAAAAAGTTTTCCAAGGAGGATCAAAAGTGGCTCCCTGGGCCGGCCTGGTGGCGCACTGGAGAGTGCACCGCTTGGGAGCGTGGCGGCGCTCCCGCTGAGGGTTCGGATCCCATGTGGAGACCAGTTCCTGCTCACTGGCTGAGCGTGGTGCGGGAGCAACACCGAGGGTTGCGATCCCGTTGCCGGTCCCCGGTACGGGCGCGACACCGAGGGTTGCGATCCTGTTACCGGTCAGTAAAAAAGACAAAAAAGGAAAAAAAAAAAAAAAAAACGTGGCTCCCTTATCAAGTAATGCTAATAAATCAAGAGGATGAGGACTTTGAGAGCCCAGCATTGGATTTGGTGGCATGAGAGTCAGTAGAGCCTTCCAGATGAGCCGTTTTGGTCGAGTGGTAGATGTTAAAGCCTCGTTGCAGGGATTCAAGAGAGAAGGGAAGCAGTGGAACTGAAGACAGCAAGTGCAGACGACTATTTCAAGATGTTTCACAGTCGGAGGGAACAAACAGATGGACTGGAATAGTTGGAGGGGAAAATGGACTTGAGAGAGGGGTTTTATGCTACTAGGGATGAAAGGAGAAAGAGAAATTTTGGTGATGCAGGCGGTAGAGAGAATTGCTGGGGTCGTTGAGTGGGCTTGAGAGAGTGGGACCCAGCTTGTGCATACACTTAGATGAACACTTGAGTGAGATGAAGAACAACCTGGCAAATGAGCACAGGACTAAAGAGAAGTGAAGACAGCAGGAAATCATCACGTTGAAATGTCTCCCTCTCTCTGTGCGACACCTCACAAAAGTTCATTTTGACTTACATTTTACCTTTTAAAACTTTCTGTTGAACACCGTGAACACCAATGAATACAAAGTAGAAATTCTGAATGCGAAAATAAAAATCGATTCTCATCTTTATTTCATGTCTGAGAGTAAAATTTGGATTTACTCATTTGGGACAACTGTTCGTTTTTAATATTTAAATGCAGCAGATATCCTATTTTCAGAAAATTAATTTTATGGGCTTGTTTTGGTCTTCATGAAATTTTTATTGGGAAACTGGTCCCTATAGGACAATATAGAGATGTTAAGGACCAAGATGAGTTGTACAATGAATAAAGAAGTTATAGCAGGTGTTTATATACGATTCAGTTGATGTAGTGACCAAGCCTACAACATTCACTTTAGGAACCTCTTCAATTCAACCTGAAACTTCTCAGTGAAAGTTATTGCCAAAATCGTGCTCTTCCCACTTAGAGTCTATTGTACAATGGCCCCTAAAAGTGCTTTGTTCGGGGTTCATAATTACAATGGTTAACCTTTATTAAGCATCTTCATGGTGTCAAGCCCCTTGGCCTTGTGACATTTCTGTAGGAGGGAGATTGTTTTTACCATTTTAGAGTGAGATCCCACCTTCGTGGAAATTCCAAGGACCCCCTATTATAGAACACATGCTATCGCTACAAAAATGAAAGCCTTGACAATCAAAGGTAACTTCAGTTGGAATTCTGAAAGCCAAATAAAACTTTTACAGTCTAGTTGTGCAAGAAAAAAATTTTAAAGGCAGGCCTACGTTATTGTGCATTTGGAAAACAGCAAAGCATTTACTGGTTAGCTATTCTTGAGTAGTCACTTAAGAATTTTCGAATTTGATTTAATTATGTTTCCTCTGTAAAATTAAGCAAAGTGTATGGAAGTTATTTTCCTTTGGATGGTGTGGTTTAAACCCTTGCATCTGACAATCATTTATCATTAAAGAGTTCCATAGGGAGACTGTGAAAAAGCAGGAGGGAAAAGGTAAGAGTTATCAGTCGAAGATTATTAAAATGCTTCTTCTGTTTCTTTTATCCAAAATAATTAAGTGGTCTTCCCTTTTAGCAAAGCCATTATTTAGGAATAAAGATGGGCGGATAGATGATTAATAGATAGGTCTTTTGTAAATATTTCTTAATGTCATTTGAAGAATAAGTTAAAAATTTCAACAAAGTGCTGAATGTAAGTGCATTCTGCTAAAACCTTTTTAAGACCAATTTCTTATCTTTAATTCACATGACTCATCTCTAACCTGTTCTGAAGCTGTACTCTTGCCATATGAAAGCATGCTCTTTCGTGCGAGATATGGAACCCACAGAACGACTGAGGAGCATTTTGGGTGAGGAAGAAAATGAATTTTGTTCCGAGCCCTTTATCTACAGATCTGTCAAAGTCTCCTGCCTCCCCTACCTTGAGTGGATTCTGACATTTATAAATGTCACAACTTGTCATAACTTAACTGTGTCAATAAAATACATAGTCTGGTTATGTGTAAAGCAAATGTCAATTTTATCAGAAGTCCTGTATGAGTGATATTGATTGACTCTTGGCATTGGTTTGTACATTTCTTAGGTGGGACACCAGGAGCACAACCAGTACAACCAACCAACTCTCCTCATCTCCTTTCCTCTATCACGGTTATTAAGGAATCTGTAGTGCCTTATTATACATATATATAATATGTATTTTTCTTATGTTTTGTTATGAATCTTGTTTTTTAAATGCAATGCAGCATGTCTGAAGGTTACATTTAAGTTTGATTTTTAGCAACGCCTAGCTTAAGAAGACTATGAACTTAGAATACTAAAGACAATCTAACATGTCACATCTGGTATGTATGTATAAGCTGCTGTGCTCTGTGACACACAAGAAAAGGTGCTTCCCTCTGGGGGGCTAACAATCTAGGGGGTAAGATAGCTACATATACAACTAAGTAAAACTTCGTAAGTAATGGAGTAAATGCTAGTAAATGGAGTAAATAACAGAAGTACAGACAAAGCACCGTGGAAGGGCAGAGCAAGGAACCATTAGTTCCTGGAATAAGACAATAGTCTGCCTCCTTTTAGTGGGAAACTTGAAATGGGAACTAAGGGAGTAAAAGAATGTCTGTAAGCACAATCTGCATTGGCTAAGTACCTGGATTAGGAATAATATAAATGAATTCACCACAAGGTCAAGGTTTAACATCTAGGGCCACCACTGATACTCAGCCATCCACAGTATCACAAAGTCAAGGATATGCTCACATTTTAAAGAGAATCAAACCAAATAGGCATACCAAGCATGCATGCTAATTCCAGTCTTCTTTTGGTATCCAGGATGAATTGGTTCCTGGACCGCCATCCCACGAAAATCTGCTGATGCTCAAGTCCCTAACGTGAAATGGCTCAGTGTTTGCATATAACCTACTCACATCCTCCCATACACTTTAAGTCATCTCTAGATTATTTATAAAACCTAATACAATGTAAATGCCATGTAAATAGTTGTTATACTGTATTGTTTAGGGAATAATGATTTAATAAAATGTGTATACATGCTTAGTACGGATGCAACCATCGGAGGCCTAACTACGTTTTCCATCCATGGTGGATGGAAGCCCATGGACGCAGAGGGCCGACTGTGACTACCACCTTGTTAACTTTTTATTAGAGAATAATATGCACACAAAAAGTGCACGTATATGTGTACAGCTTGATAAATTTTAAAAAGTGAGCATACCTGTTTAACCAGCACCCATATTGTGAAACAAAGCATTACTTTCTCTACAGAAGACCCCTCATGCCTCCCCCCCACTGCCTCCCAGTCCCACCACTACCCACCCCGAGGTTCCTGATTTGTCACGGTAGAGATTTGTTCTGTTTTTACATAAATACAGTTATCCAGTACGTATTATCTTGTGTCTGTCTTCCCTCTCTCATGGTTACACTGATGAGATTCATCCATAACATTGTGCGTAGTTGTGGCATATCCAACCTCATTTCTCTGGAGCATTCTGTTGTATATACTACAATTTATCTGTTCTACTGTTGATGTGCGTTTGGGTGGTTTCCAGTTTAGAGCTGTTGCAGATAATGCTGCTATGAGCATTGCAGTGCATATGTTTTGGTGAACAAATGTGAACATTTATATTTGGTATATTTTTATTTTGTATGTATTTGGTAGAGTTGCTGTATCACAGTTGATAGATACTTCCAAAGAGTTTTCCAGACTGTACCAATTTACACTCTTACCAGAAGGTTTTTTTTTTTTTTTTTTTTTTTTTTTTTTTTTTTTTTTT